>NW_005276613.1:0-409 GCF_000412655.1 Myotis brandtii | reverse complement strand
CAAGTCTAACATTGTTTGGTATTAACAATATAACTTAAATACAGTTAAGCCTTCAGCCCAGTCCTACACCCAGCTTTTGGGCTGCTGCTAACAGCTAAGGAGGAACATACTGAGCGGGCTGGAGCCTGCTGATCTCTGCCCCGGGGCTGCCACCGCTTTGAAGAGCAGCTGAATGTGTAAACCTATACATTAAATTCAACCCTAAATGTTTATACAGAAAAATGCAAGTCACTTTATATGCCACTCTGACTTAAACCCACAATATATGGTAATTGAAGCTTTTTAAAAGAAAAATATACTTTGCACACAGTTCTATGAAAGAAGTCTATGTACAGTCAAATAAACAGCCCTGTTTCAATTGTGCACTTTGGCCATCTTATCATTGCATGAGTTTGTTCGGTATTCTCCA
>NW_005276612.1:0-409 GCF_000412655.1 Myotis brandtii | reverse complement strand
TGAGGTTTCTAAGTGAGGGGAGCATCCAAGTACATACAAAGGTTAACAACTCAGGAGAGGAAATTTAATTACCAGCCCCCTGTTTCTTCAAGGTACTTAGTGCTCTCCATCCCTCTCTCACCAGCGGCCGTTATCATCGGGATCCCGTGGTTTTGACTTCACTGTTGATGGGAGTAAGAGGTCGTCTGCTAAAGTTTCAGATTCAGTAAGTTCATGACTTTTTGTTCCATTATAAATTATTATCTTGGCTTAGAGGGATAGTGATCTATACCAGTTTTTAATACATTTGGTTAATACACAGGTCTTATTTAAAGAAAAAAATTCTCGTTCCAGTGCATGCCCAGATTATTTTTTAGTGTAGTAATAGTTAATGTATTATAAATATAAACATAGATACTAACATTTTTTT
>NW_005276611.1:0-409 GCF_000412655.1 Myotis brandtii | reverse complement strand
GCCATTGCTTTAAAAAATGCAGTACTTAGGTATAAACATGTACAGAATCTGTATGCTGAAAATGATGAAATACTAATGAAAGAAATCAAAGAATAGCTAAAAAATAGAAAGACATATTGAGTTCAAGACTCAACATAGTAAAGATATCAATTATCCTCCATTTGCCTATATGTTTAATGCAATTTCTAAAATCCAAGCAAGGTGTTTTGTAACTATAGACAAGCTTTTTCTAAAATTTATATGGAAAGGTGCAGGTCCCAGAATAGCTAAAACAATCTTGACAACAAAGAATAAAGTACAAGATATGAAGGCTTACTTCACAGCTACAGTAATCAAGACACTGTGGTATTAGTGAAGGATAAACACATAAATCAATAGGACAGACTAGACTCCAAAACCCAGACCTACG
>NW_005276610.1:0-409 GCF_000412655.1 Myotis brandtii | reverse complement strand
TTATGTGGGATGTACAAAGGTCTGCAGAAAGACCTATGTCATTACTCCTGGAGACCTTAATCCCTCTATGTCAGAGAGATTTGGGGAGACTGGTGAGGAATACTGTAAAATATAAGGCACACAAAGATAATGTAAATTTTATACTACTGGAAGTTGGCTACCAGCTTCTATTTAGCTCTCCATTCTCAAAATGCCCAAAACACGGTGTGAGGTTAGGTAGTACATGAATGATTCTTGATCATTTGTGGCAATTTATGGTCAGTTTTATATGATGTTATTTTCACTACCTTGATATCCTTACCAAAAATATTGTTTTTCATTAAATCAATAACAACACGACCTAACAGTTTATGCATTTGAATTCTGGAACTGAAGAACCCATTAAACACATAACAAGAAAAGAAAGGCA
>NW_005276609.1:0-409 GCF_000412655.1 Myotis brandtii | reverse complement strand
AATTGGCAAACACAGAATCAGTGTAAATGGAAAGTAACTAATGCAGAAAAAAATTGTACTGAAAAAGAACTATACTGGGGACTAACAACTACCTGATTTCAAGACTTATAGTCAAGCCTACGTAGTATTGGCACAAATATAATAATGGCACAGAGTAGGTGCATGCATATGTGAACAATTGATTTCCAACATAGAAACAAAGAAGGTGACCCTTTTCAAGGATGATGTTAGAACCGCCACATATTCATATGCAAATAAGCAAATGCAGTCTGTAACTCATACCATATAAAAGATGACTCAAAATTTATCATACACTTAATAGTGAAGTCTAAAATATAAAAATTCTAATATATACTGGGGACCGAGCCTTTTGTAAATGACAATGAGATACCATCTCACACCTGTCAGA
>NW_005276608.1:0-409 GCF_000412655.1 Myotis brandtii | reverse complement strand
TTTTTTAAAAAAAGAGAGAAATAGAGAGGGAGTAATTGTGAGGAAAGATGGGCACATGGGACCAGTCAAGTGAAGGGTGGAATCGTTATCCCAGAACCACAGAAGGGTGGGTCACCCAGGGACAGGACCCGCTCACGGCCATGTGCAATTCTCCCTGTACCAAATGCAAATAAATAAAAACCACAAGTTAACTAGCCCCATAGTTCCAACCTCCCTCCTGCCCCAAAGATGGCAGGTTTAATCCTTGTTTCTCAATACAAACATTAGGGGAGGTCAGCATCCCCTGCTTCCCCCCTCAGCCCGCCCCCCGCCTACTTCCCTGCCACTCAGCTCTTCCACCAGAGGCACTGTTTCTTTGCTCCCTCCTCCCAGGGTAGATTATTTCTGAATGCCCTTTAGTTGTCCTTTA
>NW_005276607.1:0-409 GCF_000412655.1 Myotis brandtii | reverse complement strand
AAAAGGAGCAAAGTGCTTTCTGGTTAGCACAGAGCAGAGAAGCACTTAGGAAGGTGTCTGTTTGCTAGCAGATGCCAGTAAGCTATTCCTCCCCACCGAGACCTGAAATTATAAGCCAGGCGTCTCCAGGGGGCACTTCACACTCATCAGCATGAGAAGTTACTCCAGAGAACCAGCTGCCCTTGATTTGACTGCCTGTTTCTTGGCAGACTGGGGAGACAGAGACAGAAGCCATTTGTTCACAAACTCTGACATCTGAGCGTCAGCAGACTCTGTTGTTGGCGGGGTGTCCTCTGCGTCCCCACCTGTGGAAGTGGAGTTCTTGCAATGTCACAAGGAAAGGACCTTCCTGAGATGTGCACGGGAGGATGGAGATATTTATTTATGTGGAATTAAACCCCTGGCTTCC
>NW_005276606.1:0-409 GCF_000412655.1 Myotis brandtii | reverse complement strand
AAAAAAGTTTTGCTGAACACGGCCACAGTCATTCATTTATATGTTATTTAGGGCTGCTTTTGTACTATTTGAGTAAATTTGAGGGTTGCAGCAAAGACCATATGGCTCACAAACTCTAAAATATTTACTACCTGGCTCTTTAAGAAAAAGTTTGCCAATCCTATCCTTGATCTATAAATATTGGAGTTCCCAGAACTCAGTCTTTATACATCTTGTCTATCTGCACCCACTCTCTAGGTGATCTCATCTGGTCCCATACTTTAAATGTTATCAATACACTCACAACTCCCAAGATTGTCCTCTAGCACAGACCACTTCTCTGAAATCCAGACCCATAACACCACTGACTAGAGGGCATTTCATTTAGATGTCTAACCTCTCTCAAAACAAATTCCTCATGTCTTATTTT
>NW_005276605.1:0-409 GCF_000412655.1 Myotis brandtii | reverse complement strand
CATAATATGGAATTGCTTTTGGTTTAGTATTAATTCAAGAGAAGCTAAAGTTTAGTTCTAGCACTCAAAGGCTAAGCTTGGTACGGTTTATAAAACTTTGGTCGCAAACCAGGTAACTTGATTCCAGAAGTCAGCAGCCTTTTAGAAATTGCACATCAACCTGAGAAATAAGGCAGTGAGTGCAGTTGCCACTTGGGCTTAGAAGATTTCCAACACTTTGGAAATCATAAAGGAGAGTAGGAGAGATTACTCGCCTCAACAGACCTTCAGTGTTCGCAGGCTTAATCTCCTGGAGAAAAGATGGATAAAGAATTGGTATTTTTATATATATATATCCTGCATTCAAGTGGAGAGTGTCACTTCTTTCAAAAATTATTTGACAGAAAGTCAGGTAAGTAGACGTCATGAA
>NW_005276604.1:0-408 GCF_000412655.1 Myotis brandtii | reverse complement strand
TAAGACAATGTAAGTATATTATGTAGCATAATTCTGTGTATGTAGCCAATACATGTTATTTGCTATTACTATTATCACTATTTTATTTATCATTTTTTGTTATTATCGTTGCCATTTTTATTTCCACATAGCTCTTTTTTTCAACTTTATTCTTATTGTTGACACTATTGCATATGTCCCCATCCCCCTACCTTTGCCCACTTCTACCTATCTCCTGCCCCCTTCCTGTCTGGCTGTCACCACACTGTTGTCTGTGTCAACATGTTATGTCTATGTTGTTTGGTTAATCCCTCATCTTCTTTCATCCAGTCTTCACTTTCCCCCTCCCCTCTGACAGTTGTCAGTCTGTTCCATACATCCATGCCTCTGTCTCTATTTTATTCATTAGATTCCACATATAAGTGAAAT
>NW_005276603.1:0-408 GCF_000412655.1 Myotis brandtii | reverse complement strand
TGGAGAGTGATGAGGGGGTTCAAATTCTTTACGTAAATTCAAGTTCTCAAACTGCCCCTCTGAAATGCAATCCTGCCCTCTGCTGGTGACAGTGCGGTATAGCTCATCGGAGACAAGGATGACTCAAGTCCTTCTCCCACAACTGGGAACAATGGAGGCATTGACTCCCAGTGTGAGGCGGGTGACAAATCAAATATGGCGCGATGGATTTTCCAGCTATCTCGCCCCCTCAGAAAACACCCATTAGTATCTGGCTTTGAATTTAAACAGGTATATCTGGCTTCTCCAGCCTGTGCTTAACAAATTAGGTCACATTGGCGTAAATGTGCAAAGAACACTGGCTCCGAACTGGCCCCTCCCACAGCCTCCCTCAGGGACTGCAGTGTTATCAGAGGCGGAGGTGTGTGG
>NW_005276602.1:0-408 GCF_000412655.1 Myotis brandtii | reverse complement strand
GCGGGGAGGGGTGTGTGTGGAGGGGGCGGTGGCCAGGGAGTGGGCTGTGGGTGGAGTTTGCTGAGGCCCTTTGGAGGGTGAAGGGGGAGGTGGTGCCACCGGAGTCCACAAATCATTACTCTTTCTAAAAGGAACAATTTTGTTGCATTTCCCTTTGTCCCTTTTTGCCCACCACTTAGCCCAGGGCCTGGCAAAGAGCAGGCACTTACTAGCATCTGTTGTTTTTCTTAGTAATAGTAATGCACTAACATGCAGCAGGTGCTTATATATACCACCCAGCATCTTCCTCCGACAACCCTGGGAGGAGTGTGTTACGATCTTTTAATAAAAGAGGGAACTGAAATTGTGAGCCACCCATTGAGTCACTTGGCGAGGGTGAGTCGTCACTGAGCACAGCGATGTGTCATC
>NW_005276601.1:0-408 GCF_000412655.1 Myotis brandtii | reverse complement strand
CATGAAGTAGGTACTGTTATTATCCCCATTTTATAGATAAGGACACTGAGGCTGTAAGAGGTAAAAGTACTGGCCCAAGGTCAGACATATATAGAAGGAGTCAGAGCAAGGATTGAAGCTGAGCTCTGTCTTCAAAACTTTCATTGTTGGGGACTCAAGGCTATTAGGGGCCATCACAGGGAGTTCATAAGTAACTATTTCGACATTTTACAACAGGACACAAAATTATATTATTCTGAACCAAAATTGGCACATATTTCCAACTCTACCTAGGGCTAATCATGGCAAAAGGGGGGAGAATTGTTCTGAAAACTCCCAGGAAATAATACCACACAATTTAAGGAATTATTTCCATCCGTGCTAGGTTCTTTGGTGAGCGTTTCAAACCACTCTGCTGGTGTGAGTACC
>NW_005276600.1:0-408 GCF_000412655.1 Myotis brandtii | reverse complement strand
ATATGATCATGATCATGACAAAAATAAAAGCTAGCATTGTTCTCTGGTTGATTAATCCAGACTCTACGTTCTATCTTGCTAGAGCCCTATGCTGATGCCCTTGTTTTAGAGAGGAAGATTAAAAAGGGGAAGTCACTTCAACAAGATTGTATAGTGAATAGGATGAAGAGTTGAGATACAACTGCTGGTTGTGTGGTAAAGACACTGTCCACCAAAAATGCAAGCCTCCCTCCACCCCTCAATTCTAGAATATAGATTTGTCTCTAAGAAATGACTCCTCAGCCAGAGACTATATTTCCCAGCATGTCTTGCAGTTAGGTGTGACCATGGAATGTGAGAGGAAGTGATATGTACCACTTCCTGAGGTGGCCCATATAAACCTCCCTCGTGGGACTCCTCCATGCTCTT
>NW_005276599.1:0-408 GCF_000412655.1 Myotis brandtii | reverse complement strand
GGTTCAACCCCAGACACCTCTGCAAGGTCCTTACTCACATAAGGACATTGGAAATTCTCGAACCAGAGGGAGCAATTTGCCTCTTTGATCTTCGGAGCCTTGGTAGGAACCCATGCCCTCATTAGTCATTGGTCAGACTTCGTCCTGCAACTGGAAGGAAGCCTATTGCTTTCTAACCCAGTCCGACAACCAGTTCTGACCCATGCCCACTTTTAAATGGCCCAAAGGCTGGAAAGCACATTTGGAAAGTGAAAGAGAAAAATGCCCTCTAGAGAGGGCTGCCTGATTAAGTGGCTGGTGGGCACCCGGCAATGCCTCCAAAATTACCAAGAAAGATCAAAAGAAGCGATAGGGTCTGTAGGCTAACCGGTTGATGTGGAGAGCTTGGATCCTGGACGAGCCCCCAAA
>NW_005276598.1:0-408 GCF_000412655.1 Myotis brandtii | reverse complement strand
TGTGTGTGTGTGTGTGTGTGTGTTTAAAGGGCAGTTTTGAACCCTTTGTCTTCCACTGAGAGATGCGGAAAAGTGGTAAGCAGCAAATGGAGTCATGTACCCTGATAAGTCCAACAACACAGAGAAAAGGATAACTAATCTTTAGGAATAAACCATTGTCAGTCAAACAAACAAACAACAAACTCTGGAGTTGGGCTTTGTGATAGGTGGATGAGATAGACTTGAAATGAAAATGTAGCTAGGGATGGGAAGGAGAACAAAATACTGGCATTCTTTCAGCTGTGGAATTATTTATTCTTCAAACTACAAATCTTCACTGTTGTAGCAAATTCCATATTTCTGCAGTTCACTGGAATCTTAAGGGATAAAATGACCATTGATTAAATTCTGGAACTGAAGAAGAAAGAA
>NW_005276597.1:0-408 GCF_000412655.1 Myotis brandtii | reverse complement strand
AAAAAGAGGAAGAAAGGGAGGAAAACTGGAAGGGAAGGAGGAAGGCATGAAGGCAAGAAGGCAGGAAGGATGGAGACACTTACCTGGTCAGAGAGAAGGTGGATTTTGGCCTCATACTGCTCACAGCAGCCTGAGCTCACTTGTACAATGCATGACGTACATATACTTTCTCCAGACACTGGTAGAAACATTGCTTGCTGGATGATGGCATTGATCAGGGAGCTCTTCCCAGCCCCAGTGCTTCCAAATAATCCAATGTAGATTGGGTCCAATGATGGTTTTTCAATCAAAGCAAGAAGCCTGTTTCTAGATCAAGTTTTAAGTGCACATTGCCATGGTCATCAAAGCACAGTGGGAAGAACATCAGAACAGAACACAAAGGAACTGAGTTCTAATCCTGAGCAAGTC
>NW_005276596.1:0-408 GCF_000412655.1 Myotis brandtii | reverse complement strand
AAAAAATAAGAGACACATTATGATACTGAGAAACAAAATAGCATAGGAAGTCCTTGGCAGTACATAATTAAGTGCTAACATGTCTCTAAACCAGTATGTACTGGTGACTATTACTGGAAGGCAGAAAACTGAGGTAATGGGGCAGATGAAATTCTTACTTGACCTTGGTTTGGAGGATGTAGAGAATATATGTAAGGGCAGGTATTCCAGAATTTGTATCTCTAAGCAAAGACAGGAATGAACACTGAGTTTTAGTTGGTCACTTAGAAACTATGCTGAGGAAACTATATTTATGAAGAAATTTACATACTGGCTTAAGGGGTTCAGATATGATTAAAAAGGTTTTTTTAAAGCTGTACTATTTTGAAAATTTATTTCAAACTAGAGGCCCGGTGCATGAAATTCATG
>NW_005276595.1:0-408 GCF_000412655.1 Myotis brandtii | reverse complement strand
GATACTTGTCATTCTCTGACTGGCTTATTTTGCTTAGGATATGCAAAGACCCATGCAGATACATAACAGAGAGACACACACACATTCACCTGTGTGGAGTTTAGTTCCCAGCACCCTCCTTAGGCAAGTTCACAATCCTGTGATGCCTGTCTTCCTCCACTGAGCCAAGTCATCCAACCTGCAAATTCAGTCCCCACACCTCCCTGTACCGGTGATTTCATCCAGAATCGAGATCTAAATCTTACTTTACTTACAGCCTCTCACTGATGCTCCGGGGGCTGTTCTGTTGCAACAGCCGGAATAAAATCTGTCACGAGCATGTGGAGATGCAGCAGAGAGGAGGCGGGAGCCAGTGGAAAGTTCACTGGTGCCAAAGCAGGAGAAGCAGAGCATGCAGATAGATAAAAA
>NW_005276594.1:0-408 GCF_000412655.1 Myotis brandtii | reverse complement strand
CTACACAGCAGGGGCCAAGAGTGAGAGCTGACCTGAGGCCCAGGAGAGGGCAACAGAGACTGCTTTATTGAACACTGTCATGCTTCCTTAGTGTGCTCCTTGGTATATAAACCCAATAGCCCTGTGAATCATCCTGCACAACTGTTTTTTGGATTCCCTCCCTAAGTGCTGCTTAAGCTGTGCTCCTTCCACTCATTGAAGCTGAGATGTCTCCATTTCAGACCTCCTGTGGCTTTGAGGTTGTCTTGTGTGACTTCCTAGTCAGGGTCCCTTAGATGTGCACGGGGATTTTCAGGTTCCAAAACACTATCACATACACTACCTCATGCAATTTTTGCAATAGCCCTCTCAGATAACAGGATGTCAAATATGCTCACTTTCTACTCATGGACACTGGAAGTTAGGGAT
>NW_005276593.1:0-408 GCF_000412655.1 Myotis brandtii | reverse complement strand
TGACCATTTTCATTATTAGACTAAATGTTTATTTCCAGATTACATTACTTTAATTGACTTTACGTTAAACTTTGATAAATATTCTTGCATGCTATATTGCACCAGCTGAAACTCTTACAGCAGTTTTTGTACATTTATTTGAGGTTTCAGCTGCCTTTTCTTAGTTAAACAAAACTATATAATACATGGATAAGTGAAAACTTTACCTTGCCTCATTTTATAAGTTGATCAAAATTCTTTATATACATAAACCTGGATTCAAGGTTATTTCTGTATGAAACTAGTCAATTTTAGCACTACTTAAGGGTCTGTTTAATTGTTGGTTTCCAGAAAGAATATTCACTTGAGGAACTTTTTCCAACAGGCCTTCTTATGGATTTATTTACTGTCACATTTCTGGAAATAATA
>NW_005276592.1:0-408 GCF_000412655.1 Myotis brandtii | reverse complement strand
GTCTGGCTGAAATGGAAACAGATTACCACTAAGGTTTTGCCATTTTATCTACCACCACCTCTAGGATGTTTACAAACAAGGAAAAGAACACACATTCTTTAGTTGCAGTAGCTTTTTATTTTATTTTTTTAAAACAGAATATCCAGTGAGTGCTACAACCTAGAGGGCTCTAATCATAATTGCAGTTGCCTTAGTCCTGTCTTCTGTCCATAACTCAACCTGTTAACTGTCAAACACATATTCTATGAAAAGACTCTTTGTTTTTGTATATTTACTAGGAATTTTTTTAAAGCCACTGAGAACCCCTAATTGTAATACACTCTAATATACTCAACATTAGTCATAAAGCAAACGTTAAGTACAAAATACTTAACCAAAAGAGGTAAATAATAGGGCAGATACAGAAAA
>NW_005276591.1:0-408 GCF_000412655.1 Myotis brandtii | reverse complement strand
GTTGCTTAGGCTTTTATATATATAGATAACCTCTGATTTCTTGCCCCAATTGGGGCAAGCTACATACTTAACCTAGTCTATAACTGGATGCCATGGGAGCTGAATAGTTTATAAGCAATACTGTTATAGTGACCTTAGCTCTCTGCTATGTATCACCCAGAAATTTCATCAGCAGACTTTCAATGCCTTTACCTACATTTGATAAAACTTTTGAATAGAACAAGTTTTTCTTTGAATGGAATAAAGCCTAGTGCTAAACCTCCAGAGACTTCTCTACAGTTGCTATGAGTCCATCAATTAATACTTTGTGAAATTAATATTTCAGCCATTGACGATTTTTTAAGTGCATTGGATTGGCCAGGGTTTTCCAGAGAAATTTGTCTGTCCATATATATATTAGAGGCCCGG
>NW_005276590.1:0-408 GCF_000412655.1 Myotis brandtii | reverse complement strand
CCTCCCTTACACTCTCTCTAAAAATCAATGGAAAAAAATACCCTCCCATGAGCATTAACAAAGGGGAAAAAAGTGGATTAATCCTAATTTTTAGATTAGGACACACTGACATCATAGGGCCGGCCATTGTTATTTCGTTAGATAGCCAGTTAGTTAGTTCATTCATTGATTTGTCCGTTAGTTTTTAAAATGTAGTAAGCTCCCAGGAACCCACCACTCAACACAAAACCTAAGGTCTTGGCAATAATCTACATCCAGCCCTTCTCATCGAACCAAAGTAACAATTGAAAGATGGTGACCCCTTGAAGTTTATCTTGCTCCTCTTAAGATTGGCCTGGGGTTGGTTGGGGGTGGGGAATAATTGTCACTCCTCCCCATTAACAGAGGGGAAACTGAGTTTCGTGGAAA
>NW_005276589.1:0-408 GCF_000412655.1 Myotis brandtii | reverse complement strand
AGAGCAGAAAAGGTGATTAAAGCCATTGTCAAAGGCTGTGCTTGTGTACCACATCAGTGCTTCTCAAATTTTAATACGCACACAAATAATCTAAGGATCTTATTAAAATACCTATTCTGCTTCAGTGGTCTTGGAATAGGGTCTAGGTGGCATTGATGCTAACAATCTGAAGATCACATTTTGTAATATTACAAGATAGCATGTAGCATTACTGGCTATTACAGATAAAACTTGATACTACAGGAGAAATCCCGATAATCTTAATTGTTTTCCAGAAAACGGGAATGCTTTTTTATAGTCTGATAAAAGACAGGTTTCTGAGATAGCATCACAAATTGAACAAACCCAGTCTGTTACCAGAGTGTGGATGAGAGGAATAGGCAGATAGATTGTAATCAAAATAAAAAA
>NW_005276588.1:0-408 GCF_000412655.1 Myotis brandtii | reverse complement strand
CAAATTCAGGTTCCTGGTGAGAGAAGCCGATTGGCCTGGGTGGGATCCTATTCACCGGGCGGAATAGGGAAAGCTGGCCCTCTGACTGACAGTCCCAAAGACACCTGCTGCATCTCCTGCTAGGACTCATCAGGCCACACCTGGGAGAGGGTCTGTGGAGCAAGAATGGCTCCTATTACTTGTAAAACAAGAGTGTGGTGACTTTCTCATTACCCAACTGTCAGTAAGTTTGCAGGGTCTGAACACTTCATTGCTTCCCCAAAGGGACTAGGATTTTGCCCTGGGCTTTTAGAATTCTTCAAGATGAGGGTGTGGGGATAGAAGTTCAGGAGAGGGATGGAGAGAGAAAAGACGGGACTTGAGGGAGAAGGGTGACAGTCTGGACCAGCGGTCGCCAACCAGTGGTCC
>NW_005276587.1:0-408 GCF_000412655.1 Myotis brandtii | reverse complement strand
ACGACCCGGGGTTAGGGGCTACTGAGACGCGGGCACAGTGGGCAGTCACTTTCCGACTCCGGGAGCCGGACCGGATGTCCTCTGACGTCAGCGCGTCCTGACGGCGGCGCGTAGACAGGGAGGGCCCGCCCACTTCTGTTCGCCCCGCCCCGTCCCTCCCACTCCTGCAGGGGAGCAGCCGCGAGCAGCGGGCTCTCCATCTTGGGGGGAGGAACACCTGGTGGAAAGGAGGAGGCCGGAGAGAAGAGGGAAAAGGGGGAAGCAGAGCTCTAAGGAGATGGGAAGGCCCGTCTATTTTATTTTCCCAGAGAAGGAGGAATCTAAAGGAAGAGAAAACTCTAAAAGGAAGAGGTACATGAACTCACAGACTTGGTACTGTTTCAGCTGACTCCGACAGAAAGTGCTGGC
>NW_005276586.1:0-408 GCF_000412655.1 Myotis brandtii | reverse complement strand
TGTGTGTGTGTGTGTGTGTCAGAGTCAGGGTATGAAGTTGGGAAGGAAAAGGCTTGGCAAGCTTAGCCATGATGATTAGAAGGATGCTTCCCAATGATATAGAAAAGAAGCTCATCAACCAGAGGTCCAATGACCCCTTGGTGATCCGATGGTCACCTTTGAACCCACAAGAACAAGCTTGCGTATCTGGGCGCATGTGAATTTTTCTGGAGGAAGGGTGTATAGTTTGATCAATTTCTCAAAGATGAGGAAGTCCCTATTAGGTAAGAATCTTAAATGACAAAAGCTTTTGCTTTTCAGAATCAGAATTACCTTAGGGACCAGTTGATCAGACTGGCTGCAGAGATATGCTTAGAAGAAAGAACAAGCCGGGCCGGTGTGGCTCAGTGGTGGAGCGTCGACCTATGA
>NW_005276585.1:0-408 GCF_000412655.1 Myotis brandtii | reverse complement strand
AAAAAAACGATAAAGAAATCTCAGTGGCTGATAGTAATAAAATGCTATTTCTGTGCTCACACATGGTTACAGGTAGTAGTTAGTGATAAATTTGGAGGGAAGACCTCTACAAAAAAATGCAGCTGAGAATGGGGCCCAGGCACACCCTGAGCTGGTGGTTGTGATACTGAATATTGAATACATGAGTCTCACTGAGCAGCCTTAGAGCAGAGGCCTGATGAGATGAGGGAGCAAACAGAGGGAAGGTCTGCAGAAGGAGCAGTCATGCAGAGGCAAGCCTGGGGCCAGTGGGCATGAAGCCCAGTAAAGGGAGAGAAGACAGGAGGTGAAGTCAGGGGTCAGAGCACAATTATCTGAGGCAGATAACGGGGGTCTGTAGATCAAGTTAAAGACTCTAAGGTGTCACTG
>NW_005276584.1:0-408 GCF_000412655.1 Myotis brandtii | reverse complement strand
CTTTAAAACTCCCCAGGTTTTCCCACCAGAACGAGCCTTCAGAACATTAGAAAAGTTCTGTGTGCGCCATTCTCCTTCAATGAACTAAACCTCCAAGCGTAGAATTTAAGACATTGTTATCTTGAAACTTTTAGTTCAACAAATGCCAGAAGCAGCCTGGGTCATGTCAGGGGAGCCACCCAAGCACTAAACAGAATTTGCAAACCTACCTTTACTAACTATTGTTTACACTTTGTTGTAGTTACCCTTTGGGAGAGGGCTGGCCATGGGAGGTATGTGTGATAATATTTACACTTACTCCACTGTGCTTACTCTTAGTGCTTTTTGGGTAAAATATACAAAATGACTCTGGGAGACCTCATTTATGAACTTGGGTTATATATTAAAATTATCATATTCATGGGGAAA
>NW_005276583.1:0-408 GCF_000412655.1 Myotis brandtii | reverse complement strand
TCTTGACTCTTCTCCACCAACTGTATTGTAGGATCACTTTGAGCTCCTAATCTGTGGGGATTGTTATTGGAATTGCATTGCATTTTGGGGCAACAGATGACATCTTTGTCATACTGGGTTTCCTACCTATGAACATAGAATGTATTGCCACTTATTAGGTCTTCCTAAATGTATTTCATTAAAGTGTTATGTTAGATTTATCATTAAAAACTCATTTTGACTCTTTCCACTCAAATGGGAGTATATTTTCCCCACTCATATGAGAGCTTCATCTTGCTTCTGGCTTCCTTTCCCTTGTGATAAAAATATATATGTATAACACTATTTTTTACTGTCTGAATAGTATTTAGTTATATGAATGTGTTATGTTTTATTTAAGAAAACTCCTCTTTGATAGAATTTTATGTT
>NW_005276582.1:0-408 GCF_000412655.1 Myotis brandtii | reverse complement strand
CACTTATTTTTGCATTCATTGGTTGCTTCTTGTATGTCTTCTGACCAGAGATCGAACCTGCAACCTTGGCGTTTTGGGAAAACGCTCTAAAACCCGCACCACCCACCAGCACTAAAACACAGGAGTTCTGAAGGGACACAATTAGAGTAGCTTCCATTTACATTCAAAGAAATTACAGCTCCGAAAGCACTTACGTTGACCATTTTATTTGTTTTCTGTATGTCTTGTGGCTTTCTGTTCCTCGTTTCCACCATTACTATCTCCCTTTGTGTTCAGTTTATTACAATCGTCTCTTTCCCATTTCCTTCTGTGTGTATTCTGTAGGTTTTCTTTGTGGTTGCCATGGAGACTACACTTACAGAAAACTGCTTTTTTACAGCTTTCCCAACTATTTTATACTATTGTTGC
>NW_005276581.1:0-408 GCF_000412655.1 Myotis brandtii | reverse complement strand
TCCCTCTGTCATGGCAAATCTCTCTCCAGACCATACTTGGTGAGTCAGACTTGAGCCCTGTGATCCTGGACAGGACTCTTTCCAATTCACATCTACATCTTAGAGGCCCTGCATAGAGCAGTTGCTCCGTAATTGGCATCTCACCATCCCCAGTGCCCTGGATCCCCATTCTTTAGGTTCCTCTGGATTCAGGTCACCTGGAACCAACTCTCCCATCTTACACACCCCCCCAAACCCCACCCCACCCCCACTGCAGCACCCTGGGCCTCATCTAAGCATGAAGCCCAATATGTGTGAGTGCTCAGGTCTGAGGGGCAAATCAAAGGCCTTACCTGCCATGTGAATGCCCCAGCCCCCAGGGCAACCCCACTTCACCTCCCAACCAGTGCGTGACTCCCACCAGCACAT
>NW_005276580.1:0-408 GCF_000412655.1 Myotis brandtii | reverse complement strand
GTTGCAAATGTATTGACTGTACCACAGACACAACATGTATGCTTTTTACTTAGCTAGTAGCATAAATAAATCTGAATCTCAACATACAAAGTTGAATTCTAGGTTTGATTTTTAAGTTTTTCCTTTTGCACTTTTGAGTCCCACCTCAGTGGCGAGACACCTTCTAGGAAATGGCAGGCGGCAGCCAGTACTGCAGCTTTGGTTTCCCTCGCTCTACCGGGACTTCCCCGGAGACATGAGGTAGCAAGCGTAGAGTTGGTATTTTGAAGTTTTATTTTCTGTAGCAAAAGTAGGCCTTGTTGTCTCCAAGATAAAGAGGTTGTCTACAGAATACATAGTGTGGCATAAAATCAAGGATTGTCTTTCAGACGCTTTTACCGTCTGCTTGGAGGGCCTTTCTAAGCATAA
>NW_005276579.1:0-408 GCF_000412655.1 Myotis brandtii | reverse complement strand
AATTAATATGAATTGTATAACCCCATTTAATGTACAGTTAATATTTGAATTTCCTCAAATTGTTACAAAAATGTATTGTAGATTGGCTTTTTGTTTTCCTAATTTGGGTTTCAACTAAGATGTGCACATTGCATGTAGTTCTTCTTCTTTTGTTCTTTTTAAAAATTTTGTATAATAATCTTCTGTTAATATTTTATTTATTTTTTGGAATTAATCTTTTTAGTTATAGTTTACATTCATATTATTTTGTATTAGGTTCAGGTGTACAGCATGTGTTTAGATAATCATACATTTTACAAAGTGTTCCTCCTATATTTCTAGAAACCACGTGCACCATACATAGTGATTGGCTATATTTCCTATGCCTTACTTTATATCCCCATGACATATTCTAATTACCAATCTGTA
>NW_005276578.1:0-408 GCF_000412655.1 Myotis brandtii | reverse complement strand
TGGGCCTGCTGTCAGCTCTGGGAGGGTGAGAGGAGGCGAGCTCTGGGAACATGAAGAAGGTCAGCCAGGTTCTGTGGCTTTGTTTCTCTGTCTGAAAAGCCCTTCGCCAGACAACTGTGGCCACACCTCTGTGCTTCATCCCTTCCCAGGTCACTGAGCTCACCCTCAGCTCCAAAGGCCACTCCTATAGGAATGTTCACTGTGTCTTTGCTCCTCCCAGCTGAGGGACATGTCAGCAACAGCCGGTGTCCTCCTCTCTCTGGCCTAGTCCCACAGGGAGCTCCAGGCTGCAAGCTCTGGGCTGAGTCTCTGGCCCATTTCAGCTCTTCTCCCTTCTCACCTCCCTGGTTAACACCCACATGACTACCTTCAGACATGTTTGTGCATGAGCAGTGAATCTTTGTTGAA
>NW_005276577.1:0-408 GCF_000412655.1 Myotis brandtii | reverse complement strand
AAATCAGATGATCTCGGCTTCTTCTCACCTTTGCATTTACTGCACAGGGGATGTGATATTCACCTATTAGATTCTTTTCTTCTAAACACGTGCCATAAATGGCAGGAATGTGAGATATGCAGTTCTGAAACCAAAGACCTCCATTGCTTACCCTTAAGTAAATATCATCTTGAATTCCATTGAATGTTCTATAGTGTTCTTCATATTTCACCAAGGGGACAGTAGGGGGGCAAGGAAAGATTTGTATGTAAATATTATAATCATCTTTAATGAATTCATCTCCACCTCCAAATTCTCTCTATAAAATTCTTTTCAAGGATTGAAACACTGTATTCTTTTTTAAATGATTTTTTACTTTTCAACTACAGTTAACATACTAATTATATTAGTTTCAGGTGTAGAATATAA
>NW_005276576.1:0-408 GCF_000412655.1 Myotis brandtii | reverse complement strand
GGTTTATCTGAAGTTCTATAATTTGTGTAAATAATGAACTGTATTAAAGATGCTCTGTAATAATTAATATTTCCTGGTTTGATTCTGACTAACACAGATGCCACTCATAATAATATAAGGCTAGTTACCTCAGAAACTCATTGAATTGAAGAAATGATAGAGTGTTGTCCTCCTAGTTATCTCTTTAAAAATATTAGAAAGGGGATAATCAAAAGATACCAACAACCTCAACAGAAAAAATGTCATATATGAAAAAGCTCAGAACTACTTTGTGATAAACGATGAAATACTGAAAGCTTTTCCTCTACGGTCAGGAGCAACACAAGAATGCCCACTTTTACTATTTGTATTCAACATAATACTGAAAATCATAGCCAGAGAAATTAGACAAGAAAAAGAAATAAAAGG
>NW_005276575.1:0-408 GCF_000412655.1 Myotis brandtii | reverse complement strand
TATGCTAGGCATTTTTGAGGAGATAAAAAATGATTTAGATACAGTCTTTACTTTTAAGGAGCTTAAGTCTTTTCGCTAGTGATAAGGAAAGTACAAGCCTATAAAGTGGAATAAGTTAAGTGATGTAAAACGAATAGAAAGTGCAATGGGGATTTCAAAGAAAAAAAATGCCCATCTGATTAAGAGGAACCCAAAGAGCTTTATGACTCAGGTGGGTATTTCTCTAGGTCTTGAACAGTGTTGGCCGAATACATGGCATTTGCACTATAACTTCCAAAATCACACGTAGGTTGACATCACTAATCAATCACGGAATTTTTTATTTTCTGAAGCTAAGAGTGACTTTAAAATCTTTTCTGACACATTACCCCCAAGAGCCCTGTCAGTTTGTCAGAGTGGGCAACATGA
>NW_005276574.1:0-408 GCF_000412655.1 Myotis brandtii | reverse complement strand
CATTTGAAAGGAAACATAACCAGAGAGTTTTCCAACTCCCAGGAAATATAATAAAGGCAAGAGAAAGATAAAACATAAATAAAATTATTTATTGAAGATAGCAAACATTTTACTAATAGAAATTTCAGAAAGAGAGAGCAAAGGAGATTGGCATGCTGATGGTATTACTGAAAAGAGGAAATTTTGCCTAGCCTAAAGGTAGAAGTTTCCTAATTGAATGAACTTACTGAAAGCCCTGGAGGAAGAACAGGAAATAACCCACAGCTAATCACATCTTATTGAAATTATATAACCCACATTCTAGATGGGTTAAATATGGTTTATTTGATCATTTGACTTATTGGTGTGGGAAAATTTATAACAAAAGATGGGAACTTAAGTCTGTTAAGAAGCTCCAAAATATCCTGG
>NW_005276573.1:0-408 GCF_000412655.1 Myotis brandtii | reverse complement strand
GGCTCTGGGCTTGGGCCTGAGGCCTGTGGGAGGGACAGGAACGGTGAGGAGCCGCCTTGCTGGGGCAGAGCCAGAGCACCCGTGGCTGGGTCCCAGGCCCCAGCTGTCTTTCTGTCGCCACTGCCCCGGGGGCTGGGCTGTGTCCCGGGGTCCCCGGCCCTTCCTGGGGCAGAGAGGCTTCCCTGGGGGCAGGGGCTGCGCCCGCCCCTGTCTAGGCTGCGTCTCCCCCGAGGGCGTGGGGTCCTGTGTGCTACTCTCCCTGCCTCAGACCCAGGCTGCCCCGTCCACGCCCACCGGTCCGTGGCCACATCCTCCCAGGGCTCCCTCAGGCACCCCGGATGCCTCCTGCCCCTCTTCCTCAGCTGGGGCCTGAGGGCCCCTGGGCCCCTGGCCCCTGCCCCCCACCCA
>NW_005276572.1:0-408 GCF_000412655.1 Myotis brandtii | reverse complement strand
ACACACACACACACACACACACACACATTCATATATACATATACTACTTAAAAAACAAATGTTGCATGGTGGTTATCTTGCATAGAGATATCACAGTTTTGTTTATCTATATTTTCTAACTATAGCAAACAAGTTTGATAAACTAAGTCAAAAATAACTTTACAAGGATACTTACATAAAGGTTAGAACAATAACCGGCCATTCTTTAATCAGATTAAAAAATAAACTGCTATATTCCAAATCTCCCTATTTTATGTAGTTTCATTTCCTAATAAAAATCTTACTTCACATCTAGTCTGCAAAGAATATTCATATGTGAAGGTCTCATAATTAGCAAAATTATGTTATGTGTTTTGACAAACTACATAAATTGATGAAAACAAGGAAAATTTTTAAATAGAAAATTAC
>NW_005276571.1:0-408 GCF_000412655.1 Myotis brandtii | reverse complement strand
GTCCCACAGTCAATCCATCCAAATCAAGAGCCCTTGCTTCCCATAGTTGCTCAGTTAATGCTTTTTAATAGACTGATTAGAATGTGTACCACTGAACAGAACAAGTCTTTAAATCACTCTACTATATTATTTTAATCAAGCATTCAAATATTGCTACTGACTAAACTTTTTAATACTATATTACAAGCCTTCATTTTATACTCATTAAACTGGAAATTAATCTTTTCAAAAAAGGGTATGTATCATACCATATTTTCTATAATGATCATCCAATCTATTTGTACTGTGAAATTGTGTCATATTTTAAATACAGTTTACCCATCTCAAAATATACACTTGCTCCATCTTAAATATATAAATTTAATTTAACAGAATAAGCATCTATCTATATAAAAGCCTAAGCTACCA
>NW_005276570.1:0-408 GCF_000412655.1 Myotis brandtii | reverse complement strand
GTGGAGAAAGGTAATGACTGAAAAAGTACCAGTGTCTTGAGCAGAACTACAGGCTCAATATAAGTAGCATGCTGCCTTTTCTGTTTTTCAGGGTAGTAGGGAAGAAGAGCCTAACCCTTAGCCTGATGGCATTTCTCATTAAACTAGTCTCAGTCTCTTTGTTCTGACTTGAGCATTCTGTAAGAACAATTTCTGATGTGGATGGTTTCTGACATAGGACATTCTAACTCCTTGACAGTTCTTTATTGGTACAAGTTAATACAATAGAATACTGGCTGATAAATTGAAGACCACGGATTTCAAAGAGGCTAAGAAACTTTAAGAGCACTTCAATGCCTTTCTTTTATAGATCTGGAAATTGAGAACCAGAAGGTGACGTGACTTTCCAAAACCATGGATTGAAAATTA
>NW_005276569.1:0-408 GCF_000412655.1 Myotis brandtii | reverse complement strand
TGCTTGTCCCTGGCTTCTTTCTACTAAATGATACCATCGGACTTTATCATGATGTTTAAAATCTAGTCTGAGATTTTTTATGTTGGAAATCAATTGTGAAGGTAGATCAAAGCAGGGGAGGGGCAACTGCTACCAGTGCCAGAAACACAATGCAAAGTGCCTTAAGCAGGAAAGAAGATTGGCTTGTGAAACTGAATGTTCCAGAATAAATTGCCACCAGAAAAGCTGGATCCAGGAGCTTAAAATAAATAATCATCAAGGTTCTCGTCTCCCTCAGTCGCTCTCAGCCCTGCTTTCCCCGCACTGGCTCCCGTCTGAGGCAGGCTCAGGCTCACATTCTACCCGCCTAGCAATCCCTGCAGAGAGAAAGCCCTTCCTGCCAGCAGGCCCAGGACTGACTCTCAGTGT
>NW_005276568.1:0-408 GCF_000412655.1 Myotis brandtii | reverse complement strand
GGGAAGCACATCAAAGGATGCCAGCCAGCGCCCCCAGCCCGAGGACGCATAGCCAGACAGAAGGACCACAGATGCCCAGGACAGTGAGTGAAAAAGATGCATCATTATTAAAGGAACAGCCATGTAAATCCTTCCTGCAGAGGCACCACGCCAGGCAGGTTTACCATCTATGGCTCCACCAAACATTCCAGAAACAAAAATTCCAACCTTAACCTATTGCAGAGGCGAGGGCTGCCTCCTCCGTGTAATCGAGCGCTGAGTGGTCTTTCCTCTGCTCACGTCCAACCTCCTCGTATCAGGGCCCCAGTCAGCTTGGGTCAGAGCCCACCTCACAGCCTCCTTTTAACACACCTTCCTCCTCAAAGGCCCGTCTCCACCCACCATCACCTTCTGACGCACTGGGAGTTC
>NW_005276567.1:0-408 GCF_000412655.1 Myotis brandtii | reverse complement strand
GCATCTTTCTCTTTTATTAGTGTAGATACCTTCCATTGAGAGATAGGATCACCTCAAAGAACTAGAAACATTCTTCCTGATCACCTCCTCCTCTTCCACAGATATCTTGAAATCTGGGCAAGCTTAGGGACCATTTGACAAACAGAATAATGTTATATGTGATGCTGTGCCATTTCCAGACAGAGGTCTTAAGAAACTGACAGATTTGTTTTCCTGTACATTGGAATTCTGACTCATGGAAGACAGCTGCAATGTCATGTGGAAGACCAAGCCGCCTTATGGAGAGGCCCATGTGAAGAGGTACTTAGACCTTCTGCCAGCAGCTTCTGCCCAGCCTCCCCAGCCAACAGCGAGCACCAAATGCCAGTCATATGAGTAAACCATCTTGGAAGTGAATTCTCTAGATGC
>NW_005276566.1:0-408 GCF_000412655.1 Myotis brandtii | reverse complement strand
AGCGGGGCTCCAGCAGCAGGTTTGCCAAACGCACAGACACACTCCATCTGCCTCTCCATCTGCCTGGTTGGCTGGCAGGGTCTCAGGCTGTTGCTGTGAGACGGGGGAGCCGCCTTGAGGGTCTCCCTCGACCTTCCAGTGAGGCCAGCTCTGACACACATACCAAGATGAGAGACGGGGCCCACGCCCAGCTTACCCCCCTGGGACACCACCACCTGCGCTGGGCTGTGGGGTTTGTAAAACAGCAGAGGAGTCCTGGGTGACTCTCTGGCCCAGCAGCAGGGCAGGTGCCTTCTGTGAACAATTGACAGTAGGTCCATGCCCTTCATTGTTTTGTTCACTGAGTGCGTTCCAGCACCTCCTTGGGCCAGGCCCTGGGCAGAGTGCTGTGGCCACCATGACAGACAG
>NW_005276565.1:0-408 GCF_000412655.1 Myotis brandtii | reverse complement strand
TGAGGTGGTATTCTTGAGATTAATTGCCACATCTGTATTGTTTGTTTGCCCCCATCCTTTTATTTAACACACTTTTAAACAGTATCTTCTTTAAGTATGCAAAGTAACACTAATTAAAAACAATTCTGATTATTGTATTTTCCTGAACAGTATTTTGGGTTCAAAATAACACATTATATTTTATCCATTTTAAGACATTTATTTTCGTATTTAACATCCTTGAAATTGAAATGTTTCTTATATTCAATGACATGTCATATTTTAATTGCAATACTTTTTCCTTTCTTATCAGTATATAAAATGACATTCCTCTTACAATAAATGACATTCTCGAACCAATTTTTAAATTAAATAAATTGTGGTAACATTGGTCAAACCTCCATACTGTTTTCTATATCTATGGGTTTA
>NW_005276564.1:0-408 GCF_000412655.1 Myotis brandtii | reverse complement strand
AGGCCATCAGAGTTGGGCCTGACTCCAGTAGAGCGAATTCTGAGTTGAGAAGGCTGCCTGGATTTAGATAACTGCAAATGAGAGCGGAAGACAGCCCCTATCAAAGGAAACCATTCAAACAAAAACCAATAGGAGGAAATGAGCCCTTATTGTGTGCACACATGGGGTTCCACAGAAAGGAAATTGCCTGAGTCAGGACACTTCCGATGCCTCCTGAAGCTGCAAGGCAAGGCTGTGTTCCCATAACCTGGAGGTGTCTTTTTCAACCCTGGGTTGGCTATAGGGTAACAGGTAGGATTTTAGCAAAACCGCCCACATTCCCAGACTTCCAGGAATTTTGATTGCAAAATGTGTCCTTGGAAATCCAAAAGGCAATTCCTTATGTTCTTCCTTATGCTTTAGAGCAGC
>NW_005276563.1:0-408 GCF_000412655.1 Myotis brandtii | reverse complement strand
TCTCTCTCTCCCTCACCCTCTTCCTCTCCCCACCCCCTCAAATCAATACAAATAAAATAACTGAGTTAATGTACATAACAAAGTGCTAGATCTAGCAAGAGGTCCAACCCTAGAGTATGTTCATATGACTAGACACACATATGCCACGTGGTTAACAACAACCTCTGGTGCTGGAAGAATAGGCGTTTTTCTGGTTTTGTTTCTCCTTGTGCTTTTAAGATACTTTCTCTCATATTTTTGCATTGGGAACTAATTTGTAATTGAAAAATAAATGTCTTTGATAAGAGAAAAAAGTTCAGCCAAGCTCCCAGGATTGTTTGAAGACTAGGGGCATGGTGAGGGGGAAAGGGAGTAGACGAGAGGGCAAATGGGCAGAGGAATGAAGGAGACATGGGAACTCAGGGATGC
>NW_005276562.1:0-408 GCF_000412655.1 Myotis brandtii | reverse complement strand
GACTAAGCTAAGGGATGTCCAGATAGCTGGAAAAACATTAATTCTGGGTTGTCTTGAGGGTGTTTCTGGAAGTGATTACCATTTATTTCAATAGACTAATAATGAGAACCACCCTTACCAATGGCCTGAGTGTCAACCAGTCCATTGAGGACTCTAATGCAACAAAAAAGTGAAGGAGGGGTGATTTCTCTCTTTTCTCTACTTGAGCTGGGAAGTCCATCTTTTCCTACTCTTGCATATCGGAGCTCCTGGTTCTTGGACCTTTGGATTCCTTGACTTACACCCAGTGGTTCTCAGGCCTTAGGCTTCAGATTGAGTTACATCATTGGATCCCCTTGGATTTAATTATTCCACTGGTTTTCTTTGTTCTCCAGCTTGCAGAAGGCAGATTGTGAGGCTTCTCTGCCT
>NW_005276561.1:0-408 GCF_000412655.1 Myotis brandtii | reverse complement strand
GAGATTTAGATTCTGCGTCTTACATCACCTTGAAGGGCTATGAGCAGCTGGGGATTTCTAATCACAACATTTGCTAGTCATCTGCTATTCCCTTCAACCACTCTTCTTTGGCCACTGATACTGCTAAATCTGAAGCTTAAATTTAAGGTATCTCTCAAGAAATATTTATTGTGAGAAGAATGTAGTCATGAGCTTACAGGAACCATTGTCTCTTCCATCTTCACCCCCTGCAAAGTATTAAGAGTATTTAAAAACTAAGCTGAAAGAGATATCCAGGAAAAATAAATCTATACGTGAGCTTATATCAAAAACAAACAAACAAAAATAACTGATCTAGCCCAGCCAGTGTTGCTCAATGGTTGAGCATCAACTCATGAACCAAGATGTCACCAGTTTGATTCCTGGTCA
>NW_005276560.1:0-408 GCF_000412655.1 Myotis brandtii | reverse complement strand
TTATACTCCACAGATGTTGCATTTGTTACAAATTGAAGGCAAGACCCTCCACCTGCAGAAAGATCATGACTCGCTTTATTGCAATACTCACTTCATTGCGGTGGTCTGGAACCGAACCCGCGGTATCTCCCGTGATGCCTGTATTTTTGTCAGCAGGCACTTAAGCAGCAGAGCCGAGGGTCGGGTGTTAAACCCTCTGGCTGCGGTGCAGCCAGCTGGGCTTGTCTGGGACTCCTGGCACCTACACAAGGTGACGAGCCCTTCACGGGCTGACAGGTCCAGCTCCTTTCACCTGGGCTGCGGGGAGTGGAGCGCTCAGGCCTGGTCACCCTGTGGCTACCGCCCAGGCCAATCATGGACTTCCAATAAGTGCCCTTGAATCAGCAGGCTGGTGCCCATCCAGCTCTG
>NW_005276559.1:0-408 GCF_000412655.1 Myotis brandtii | reverse complement strand
AGAGCACTTTACAGAGCTTTGTTTGAAAGCCTGGCTAAGCTTTTGAACTTAAGTTATGATATTTAATACATTCTATGCTCACTCTAGGAAAGTAATGAATGCAGCCTCCCAAAAGGCCAACATCATTTCTAGAATTTTATGTAAGGCCATTGGACTAGAGATTGCTGGGACTGCAACCCCTGGTGCCTAGACTAGTAGCTTTAGAAACTCTGCCCTGAGGATTTGCCAGGTCAGGTATAGATTTGAAATCCCCTTCCCTAATTTAGCCGCCTCCCTAATCTAAGTTGTACAATGTCACTTTACACATAGCCTGTGTGGTTTCGGGACATTGAATTTTTCCAAATAGAAAAGATAAACATTTTCCATTCTACCCAAGCAACTAATTTATTAAACAGTCATCTGACCTAA
>NW_005276558.1:0-408 GCF_000412655.1 Myotis brandtii | reverse complement strand
CGTCTGCAAAGAATCCAGAGCTGGGAAGAAAATGCCACCGCAGGACAAGGTTGCCCCATCCCTGGGGGCCCGGCACCGCGGCTCCTACATCTGAGTTCAGCTTCCCATGCGAAGGCTTTAACCTGCCCCACTGATTCCAGTCCCATGAGACTGGAGACAGGCAGAGGGCTCTCTCCAGGCTTCCCAACCCTTGGAGCCAAGAGCCCCCGAGTCCAAGGTCTGAGTTCTGACTCTGACGTGCCCCTGGGCTGTGTGCTCGGGGCTCCCCGTCTGGAAAGGGGGCACACTGAACTTGATGACCTCCAGCTTCTTTTCCATCTCCAGAGGCCCATGACTTTTTCTTGGGAACCAAGAGGAACTGATTTGCTAGCCAGTCTGTGCGATTCAACTGTGCCCTTCTAATCCACG
>NW_005276557.1:0-408 GCF_000412655.1 Myotis brandtii | reverse complement strand
CTCTCTCTCTCTCTAAAAATCAACAAAAATATATTTTAAAAAAGAAAGAAAAGGCCACACCGCTTCTGTCAGCTCTGGGGATGCCTGTCCTTAGAATCCAGCTGCACGCTGTGAGAAAGCCCAATATTGCCACTCAGAGAGTTCACATGGAGGGGCCATGGAAGTTTCTGACCCACCACCCAACCAAGTTCCAGCTGACAGCCAGCAACGACCACCAAACATGTAAAGGAAGACTTTTCCAGATGATCCCCAGCCTTTGAGTGGGCCCGGCTGAGATCAGAGACACGCCATTCTCACTGTGCCCTGTCCACATTCCTGACCCACAGAATCCGTGACACAGTGAAATGGTTTGGAATGGTTTGTTGTGCAACCTGAACAGTAGGGGCAAGAGGCCTGTGGGTGTGAGAC
>NW_005276556.1:0-408 GCF_000412655.1 Myotis brandtii | reverse complement strand
AATGAGATTTTTCTTCATATCCTCAATGGTTGATGTCAGCAGTAGAGAGGCAGGCTGATTGAATGCAGAGTGGTTCTAATTTCAGAAAAATCAATCTTATAAGCATAGTGTTCAGACTGCACTTCTTCAGATATTATATGTCCAGTCATATAAAATAGGCTCTGACTTTTGTTTTCAGCCAACTTTTAACATTTTTATTAGTCTGCAGACATATATTCAAAACATTAGTTTGTTCTTTGCATTACTTAGGTTGCTCATTCAGTTAATAATATTTTATTAAGTGCATTTTACATGCAAGAAACTAAATCAGGTTTTGAGAGCATGGAGGTGAATAATACTGAAAATAGCTCAGCAGACCTTTTTTTAAAAAGTATATTTTTTTATTGATTTCAGAGAGGAAAGGAGAGG
>NW_005276555.1:0-408 GCF_000412655.1 Myotis brandtii | reverse complement strand
CTCCTGTGGCAGGGGCTGCAGTCCCCTGTGTTCATGTAGGACACAGCCACGTGGAGCTACACACATGGACTGATGGACTGTCATTAGCTTGGCTGCTGAACCACGCCGGCTGCAACAGAGAACAGAAAGCCTGCACATGGGCCTCCCTGGCTTTGCAGACTCCCAGCCGCCCCTCTTTCAGGACCAGCACAGGGGAACGGGACATGGCAACCCAAAGACTGTAACTTCCCGCAAATAGAGCCTGCCCCCACATCTCCTCCTCCCGTGGGGGCTTCTGAACATTCTTCCTTCAGCAGCACCCCAAGGACCGCATGCCCACTGGGTCTGGGAAATCTGGCCCATTAGTCCCTCCTGCAACATTATCAGGTATTTTATGCTGAAAGAGCCACACCCACATCCAAGGGGACC
>NW_005276554.1:0-408 GCF_000412655.1 Myotis brandtii | reverse complement strand
TCTCTTTCCAGGACATCTCTCTAGGGATTTAGGGTTGGCCAGGGCTGTGTGTGATAGAAACACTGAATGTTAGTGCCTGGAAGAATCTCTGAGATCCAGAGTGGAGGATAAGTGTGTGAGACAGAGAGACTTGGCCGGGATCACCCAGCCATGCACTGCTGTGTGCTGACCACGGCAAGGGATGAAGAAACCGGGCTCAGGTGCTCCCATCACTGCTCCTGGTGGTCACACTGCTTCCTGCTGGTTCATTAGTGTCCCCAGAAGTTTATATTGGACAGGGTTCTAGGAGCCCAATTGTGTCTCAGGGTTAGACCTGGATGATGCGGGGTCTACAGGTCTGATGAAGGCTACTCAGCAGCATCTTATCCAAGTGTAGTTAAAAATGTAAAAGGCTTAGATGGGGACATG
>NW_005276553.1:0-408 GCF_000412655.1 Myotis brandtii | reverse complement strand
TGTGGTGTGCTCCACAAAGAGTCAGCTCTGTTACTGACACGTAAGGATGCTGACCAATGACAATACTTTAAAACCCTTAAAATGGGAGAGTTTGTGTTAAAAGCCACAGTACAAAATCACAATTAATACTCATCATTTTTCTTCACTGCCCTTTCTAGACTCCCCTCACTTTCAGCCAACATTTCCACAGGTCTACATTTCTCTCTGCAGGTGTTACCAAACCTTCACCAGTGAGATGTCAGTCCCTAGTTACCTTGTCCTTACTAGGACATAGCTCTTATAATAGCCCATGTATCGTTATTATCACACATGGAAGCATTAAGAGGTTGTTGCGTGAATCTTTCAAAGTTTCAGACACATTCTTCTTCTATCCCATCTATATATATAAAAGGCTAATATGCTAAGTGT
>NW_005276552.1:0-408 GCF_000412655.1 Myotis brandtii | reverse complement strand
TTAGAGATGTAGCGGCTCAATAATGTCAGTGCGGATGTAGTTCCTCTCATTTTTCCACTCTACCAGTGTCAGAATTAGCCTCCTCTTCTATCTTCTGGCTCGTAGCAAGATGGCTGTCAAAGTCACAGCTGTCACAGCTGCACATCCTCCAAGCAATGGAGAAGAGTGTCCACTCCTTCCTATAGCTTCTTCTTAGTAACGGGGAAATATTTCTCTAAATCCACCAACAGGCTCTTTTTCACTTCTCATTGGGCAGAACTGGGTCACATGCTAACCCCTAAGCCAATCACTGGCAAAGAGAATGGTATGGCTGCGATCAGCTTCAACCCGTGGTCGGCAAACTGCAGCTGGCGAGCCAAATGCGGCTCTTGGGCCTCTTGAGTGTGGCTCTTCCTAAGCCTTAGGAGT
>NW_005276551.1:0-408 GCF_000412655.1 Myotis brandtii | reverse complement strand
GGGGGGGGGGGGGGGGCCTCTCTTGACCTGGCTTGGTTCAATATAGTCCCAAAGAATCCCTGGCTCAGCAATGAGGGGACAGTCTCTTCCAAAATAAAATAAGATCCAGTAAAGGGAATACACTTAATTTAGAAAAGGAGGCTGAAATCAGAAGTCAGATACTCACAGATCTAATTTAGCCCTTTCTCTATTGGCTTCATGGTCACAATCTCAATGTGCCAGCCTTTGGAGGTAGTAATGAGTTTAAACATTATTCCTTTCAAGGCAAATCTCTGGACTACAATGTACTAGTGTAGCAGTGAAATGTTTGGGCTTCATCCGTCTGCTTCCAGAGACTAAATACTTACCTAGCAATCAACCTACTAATAATATCGCCTCATATGGATAAATTATCATGCCATCCATAAG
>NW_005276550.1:0-408 GCF_000412655.1 Myotis brandtii | reverse complement strand
TGTGCTGGGCCTCTAGTAGTTGAATAAAATTGAAACCATTATTTGCATATATTTGTTTGGGTTAAAGGAAAAACAAAAAGGCTGGTAGAAGAAAGAGTAAAAGGAACATTTGTGTATATACTATGCTGTTACTGGACATGTCATTCTGAAACAAGGCAGCAAATCACCTGGTGGATAAATATGTTTTTAAAAGTCATTTAAAATATCTTTATCATTTAATTGACTTTCAAAATTTGCTATTCTTACCTCAAAATCATATTCTAATGGGATAGAGTGATACCAATCTACATTTAATACAGGTTTGATATGTACCATATAAATGGAGGATTCATTGGAAAACTTGACAATTATACACTGTGATATTTAATATTAAATAATCAATTTACTATAAAGAAATGACATATTTAA
>NW_005276549.1:0-408 GCF_000412655.1 Myotis brandtii | reverse complement strand
TAGTCAATAATATCGTGATAACTATGTATGGGGCCAGATGGGTACTTGAAACATCAGGGGACCACTCTGTAAAGTACATGATTTTCTAATCTGTATGCTGTACATCTGAAACTGAAGCAGAATAATATTGAATATAAACTGTAATTAAAAAGTAAAAAAAACAAGCTCATATCTCCCAGTCTCTGTAGGAGGGTAGGAGCCTAACATTGATAATCGACAGCAAACACAGACGGCCTCCTCATACTGACCATCTCTCCATAGTAAAGTCCCCCAGGGCTGCTCCATGAACTCACCCCAGCTTTAAAAATCCTCCCACCTTTTCAGAGGAGGTGAATTCAAGCTCTCTCGTGCAAGTTTTGAATAAAATCTTCCTTGCCTATTTAATTGGACCAGTGCAATTTTTCTTTA
>NW_005276548.1:0-408 GCF_000412655.1 Myotis brandtii | reverse complement strand
TTCAATGTGCACGAATTTTGTGCACCAGGCCACTGGTTAATAAATAATAATACAAGAACAAACTGTGTCTCAAGTAACTCACAACTATAAACCTACTTTGCCTACCTCTGTATAGATGATAGTAGGTCCCTGAGAGAAAGACCCTGCTCTCTGCTTATTGATCATACTCTCAGGAACACAAAAGAAGCTGCCTGGGGTTTTCTAAGGTTGGATACAGCCTTGCCTCAATTCCTGAGCCCTGGCATGGCCTGGAAGGAGCAGAGATTCAAGTGAGTCCTAGAAGTAGCTAAGCCTCCCACTTCGAAGAGGCTAGACTTAGGAATGCAGAGTGTTTCCCAGGCAATCCCTGTGATGACTGAGAACCCAATAAGATGTTTCTATGTGGACAGATGGCATCACACACTAGAT
>NW_005276547.1:0-408 GCF_000412655.1 Myotis brandtii | reverse complement strand
AAACTGAAATTTGAATTTTGCTGTACCTTCTCTCTTTTATCTGGCAACTCAAGATTGGGGACTCCTAGAATTCCAGTATTTTGACACCTAATGTAATCAATGTTTCAGTTAATTTTAAATTAACCCATGACTTCCTTGCTTCATTATCAGGAACACCATACAGTCAGCTAACCAAGATAACAAATTTTATTTTATTTTTTTCACTACATTTAACTTTTAATTGACTTAAAGGTTGGGACAGAATCTCCCAGTTGCCTTACGCAGTTTCATTTTTATAAGCCTTCCTCTCACATATTATTATATTCTCATCCACAACCATGTCTTTGCTTATGTATCTGAGTTTTATTCAAAGCCCCTAGTACAGTGATGGCGACATCAGAGGTGACACGCGAACTCATTTTTTTGGTT
>NW_005276546.1:0-408 GCF_000412655.1 Myotis brandtii | reverse complement strand
TTCTTAGGTATTTGACTATGATTTTGGACTACAGGATGATTTTATGGGCTCAGCCTTTCTGGATCTCACACAGTTGGAGTTGAACAGGTGATCTTTGAACTGTCATAATATCACTACACCTTGTTAGGAAGCTGGGCCAGTGTAATAAACAATGTCAGCAGATCTGGGTTCTAGTCGCTGTTTAGTCTTGTGTGGTTGTGAGCCCTCATGCTAGGCAGACTTTCTAAAGTACATTTTTTCTCATCAACCCAATGGAAATAAAAACATCTTCCCTGACTATCTTACTCAACAACCATTCAACAGAAAAATTCTTGGATGCCTGCTTTGTCCCCCAGCACAGTGCTAAGTACCAGGAATCTAGAGATAAATGACACATTCCTTGCTCCTGCATTGCTTGTATGGTTGTAA
>NW_005276545.1:0-408 GCF_000412655.1 Myotis brandtii | reverse complement strand
GTAATGGACCTGGTAGGTTTCAGGGAGCCACGGTCTTCCAGAGACTGAGAGGATGGCCCGAAACAGGACATGTGGAACTTGCTCACACATAGGTCCTTTGAAACCCTCAGACCCACCCCTTGGGGGAAGGGTACCTGGATGGTCAGGTCCACCTGCTTCCAGGTACCCCACAGAGAGGTGACTTTCCTCCTGGCGTTTAGGAGCTGGGGAGTTAGTGAAGGCTTCCTAGAGGCAGTGACCTTTATGCTGGGTTTTGAAGAGTAAATAGGAGTTTTCCAGGCAGAGAAGAAAGGAAGAATTCTCTCTGCAGAGGGAGCAACGCGTGCAAGGGGTGAAGGTGTGACCAGGCGGAGCAGTGTCAGGGGCTGGGGAAGCTGGTGTGGATGATGTCGGGGAGATGAAGCTGAG
>NW_005276544.1:0-408 GCF_000412655.1 Myotis brandtii | reverse complement strand
AAAGTGGAGAACACTACCCTCCAGGCGCTCGTACCTCAAGCTCTTTCAGTCTTTGGTGCTGGCTGGTCTTTTTTACTTCTCTTCAGGTAAGCAGCTTGACTGAGTTCATTGTTTCAGGGCTTAGAGAAATGGCGATCTTTCTCATTTGAAGAGGGAAAGAAAGCAGTTGAGGTGCATAATCTTCCTAACGTTAAAGTTTTCACTTAATGTGTATTTTTATGCTTTAGGTGTTGATGCCCTTTGTGCACATTGGCATCTGACATTAAGTGGTATCAGATTTAGAATAAAATTATTTTTTTAGTTATTTTTAACTTACTACATAGGTATTTCATGTGTGTTCTGCAAAAAATATTTTATCTTCTGGAGGTTTTTGTTTCATCTTAGGTGCTAGATTTAGGGGACTATTCA
>NW_005276543.1:0-408 GCF_000412655.1 Myotis brandtii | reverse complement strand
TATAAATGCAGTGTTTTACATACCTTTAAAACTGTCAGCCATTCAAAATAAAATAGATTTATCTAACATGCTAGGATTTCTTTCTGATACAGTAGGTTTCTTTACTGGTAGAAGTTGTAAAAAAGAAAAAAAACAATACTAGGGGGTTTAAGTAAATGACAGGATGCTTTCTAAAAGAAATCAATTATTGGCATAATTGAAACTTTTAGTATTTTTATAATTAAATAGCTTTTTTCATATTAGTTGGCATCATCATGTTAATAACAGAGATTGATGTGTCTCCTGGTGGTTATATGTTTTCCTCACTCAACTTGAAAACTGTACATTGAAAAGTAAATATGGATTTAACTGCATTTTTAAATAATAAAAACATATCTGAGACTCTATCAGTAGCCAAGATAAATTTAA
>NW_005276542.1:0-408 GCF_000412655.1 Myotis brandtii | reverse complement strand
AACAACAACACAGATTCAGAGGTCTTGAGAAATCTGAAATGAACACTGCTAAAGAAGTATTTTATCAACGTAATTATTTAGAAAGGGAGAAGCTCTTTAAGAATATAGGAGGTTAGTAAGTTGGATGGGTAAGCAAGACAAACACTAAATTATTCAGGGATTAGCAATAAATAACATTTCTGATTTGATAGTCATTTTGTCAGTTGCTAAACCACTCAAAGAGGCTGAACTAAATACAGACTTTAGATGTATGTAAAAATATAGATATGTAAATAGTATTATCTGAAGAGGCAATGCACCTTCATCATTGCAACACCAAAGAAGTGCAACTGGTTTCCGGTCACTGGCAAGGCTGTGTGAGGAGGCCCTTCCTTTCAAAGATGTTCACACTTATGAGGTATGCAAAGG
>NW_005276541.1:0-408 GCF_000412655.1 Myotis brandtii | reverse complement strand
GACATCAATTGAGCTATCAGCTATTAAAGTGTGTATACGGGTTTTGGGAACACCCTGTATGTGAGTCCTTCAGGGGATAATCAGAGGGTTGTCTGGAGGTCCAGATGCATATGCAGGCATTGACACAGGACTGGAAAGTTTAAAAAGTTTAAGTTCCCAGGTTGGTTAGAACAAGAATGGAGTCTTTTCTCATGGCTTAACCTTTGTAATGTTCTTAATTTTAGCTTCTTGAGTCCATTTTATAAATTTCCTCTCCACTCTTTCCTCACCAGTTACATGTTTGGGAGAATTGGAAAAGAGGGGAAAGAATGATATAGAACATTGTCACTACAGTTGTCCCTTGGTATTCTCAGGGAGTTGGTTCTAGAACCTTCCACAGAGATTAAAATCAATATGCTCAAGCCCTAG
>NW_005276540.1:0-408 GCF_000412655.1 Myotis brandtii | reverse complement strand
CCTTTCTAGGTTTAAACTCTAGTTTCAAGAATTATCCCAATAAATAACTGGTGAGAAATTAATTGAATGAGCTATTGCTTGGATAAAACATGTAGATTTATAAACAACACACATATATCACTCAAGATTGAATTTCCCTCAGAACATTAAATATATTATTTAATGTCTTTTAGAAACTAACCAATATATTGAAAAACACAATGAATGCCATTGTATATTTTGCTCCTGTCTGATTGGCAATTTTCCCCCTTTTTGGAAGTATTCAAGGTTTTTATTTTCTATATTACTCATGTTCTTAAATTTATTATTATGGGCCTTTAACTTTTGGGAAGTTTTATAACTATTATTTATTATCAACATGATAAACTATTACATAATATAAATTATTTTATATATAATCACTCTGAT
>NW_005276539.1:0-408 GCF_000412655.1 Myotis brandtii | reverse complement strand
AAAGAAAATAGAATAGAGGTTATGGGAATAAGAGGAAGTTGGCAATGAGGAGTTGTCTAGTGGATACCGAGTTTTTGTTTGGGATGATGAAAAAGTTCTGGAAACAGACAGTGGTGATGATTACATAATATTTTGAATGTATTTAATGTCACTATATTGTACACTTAAAAGTGTTAAAAATGGTAATTTTATGTATACTTACAATAAAAACATTTAACTATTTTGTCAGCAGGCATTTATATCAGTTTTCCACCAAGCCTAAATACAGCCAATACCTCATTTCAGTAGAATTTTATTTTTAAAACTGGCTAAATATTTTCAATGTGAATAATCAGCCTATACCAATTATTTAAGAGACAGTAGAGTAAAATATTAGGACTAATGCTTATGATTAGTATGTTCAAACTC
>NW_005276538.1:0-408 GCF_000412655.1 Myotis brandtii | reverse complement strand
TATTCAGGTCTTTAATTTCTCTTGGCAGTGATTTATAGGGTTCAGGTCTTATACATATTTTAGGTTTATTCCTATACATTTCATGTTTTGGGATGCTGATGAGCACTATATGGTTTTATTTTTCAATTTCAATTCCCAATTGTGCTTTTCTACTATGTAGAAAATGATTGATTGTTACACTGACCTTGTATCCTGCAACCAGTTCCAGTAATTTCTTTTTGTAGATTCCTTAGGATTTTCTAATCACACAATGTTGTTATTTGCCAATAGTTTCACTTCTTCCTTTCCAATTTAAATGCCTTTAAAAATAGTAGTTCACAGTGTTCATCAAATTTGAACAATTTTGAGCCATTTTATATCTTCCTAGGCCAGTGGGCGGCAAACCGCGGCTCGCGAGCCACATGCGGC
>NW_005276537.1:0-408 GCF_000412655.1 Myotis brandtii | reverse complement strand
GATTAGAGAAAGCACATTCTAACCTGGCTGGGAGTTGAATGCCCCGGGACATGGGAGTTAAATTAACCTCCTTTCCCAAGAACTGCCTGTCATCATGTAAAGATGAACAACATTGTTGCTGAAACAATCTGGTCCTAGAGGTGCCTTTCCCTTGTGACCCCCACCCCCAATCCTTATCCCTGTAACCATTATACCTGTCTGCTTTCCCATGCCTGTAATTCCCACCTTCCCATGTAACCTTTATCCTTCTACCCAGTATAAGCAGCTGCCTTATGGGGGTGGGATAGAGCAGGTTTTTGTGGATGACCTGCTGCTCTCCAATTCTGCCAGCATTACTGGAATAAACACTCATGTATGATTCAACCCTGCTTCTGCTTAATTGGCTCAAGTCAACTGGTTGTCCAGTTT
>NW_005276536.1:0-408 GCF_000412655.1 Myotis brandtii | reverse complement strand
CTTGTACCTTGTTTATTACATGGGAGAAAAGTAAGATGTTTTCTTATTTAAACCTGTGATATTCTGGATCTTGGTGTCAGCAGTTGGACATGTATATGAACTAATACACAGCATCTCTCTTCTCACTCCATCCTTTGGCAATAGTTATCTGTACTGTTTTAGAGACGAAGAGATGGAGGGTTGCAAATATTAAGGAATTCATCCCAGAATCACATAACAGGGATCAAATTCAGTCCAGATCAAATCCAGGGATCCAATTGGAAAGCCCAGGTTTGGTCATTGTTCTTTTCCTGAAGAATGTATAGTTTTTCAGAGGCACCTAATTTTCAGTCTCTATCTTGCTGACTATCTGACAAGATTTTTAAATATATATATATTTTATTGATTTTTACTGAGAGGAAGGGAGAG
>NW_005276535.1:0-408 GCF_000412655.1 Myotis brandtii | reverse complement strand
CTCCCTTCCTCTTTGAAATCAGTAAATATATATATATATTAAAAGAAGGCAGAAGAGCCTGGAACACGGGCTGGAAATTCAAATGCTATGGTAGCCAGTCCCCACCCCTCCCTTAGGATGAGGCTGGACTGCAGTGGGCAGGACCCAGAGCAGCTCTGAGGTGGAGATAACTATCCGAGTCTGCAATAGAAAATGGTCTCCAATAAAACTACACTGCAAAAACTGGGAACAAAACAAAACGAAAGAGTGAAAGTTGAAGAGACAGAACCTGAAGAATTTGTAGTGGAAAAAGTATCGGACCGACGCTGAGCAAATGGTCAGTGGGTCATTCCCTCGGGACTCGTAGGCTGACGGTGCTTGGGAACCTGGAGGACATTTAGATGGCCCAGAGCTCACGGAAGCATTTCT
>NW_005276534.1:0-408 GCF_000412655.1 Myotis brandtii | reverse complement strand
TCTTCCAAAGTGGCTGCACCATTTTGCATTCCCACCATTATACTGTTAACAATACCTCCCTCTATGAAGTGCATAGAGTAGGCGCAGGTATACAGGTGGTGCTCAGTGCAGGGGATTTACGTTCATTCCTCCCTGCCACAGGTGCCCCTCCACATGAGTGTCCATGAACACACTTTCTGTCCTGGGGGAGGCAGCAGGTGAGCGAGCCCCACTCCGATCCCCGCGCTCTCCTGTGGCACAGGCTTGGTGAGGAGCTCTCCACTTAGACGGAGCCTGGTGCCTCTCACAGCCATCTGAGCACATTCCCTCTCAATTTTAGCTCGGTTCACGGCCAGTTCAGTTATTTGAACTTCTGCAGGCATCCATGTCCTGCTGGTCTCCCAATGGGGAGGCCGGAGGGGGCGCTGA
>NW_005276533.1:0-408 GCF_000412655.1 Myotis brandtii | reverse complement strand
TATATAGTTCAATTCTTGGAGTATTTTCAAGGGCCTAATTGTGCCAATAACTTAATGCATTGATTTAAAATATTTTCTATATTAGAGTTTTCAGGAATGATTATGTTTAGAAGGATACATTAGCTTACTGTTATAACTTTAGTATGGTTAGGAATAAATTATAGATTATTATCAAGTCTCTTCTAAAAATAGCCTGATTTCTTAACTATCAGTATAAACTCTTGGATTCCTGGGTAAAGAAATTGGTAGAATCCCATTTCATATATTGTTGGCAGACTTCCACGTTCAGGGCTGTCTTTATCACCTTCTTTGACACACGAAGTGCAAATCTGCAATTCAGAGGAAAAAAAAAATCAATAAAGTATTTCCTGCTTCTTATCCCTTTCATTGCACTAAAATAAAAGAAAA
>NW_005276532.1:0-408 GCF_000412655.1 Myotis brandtii | reverse complement strand
CTGGAATGTCTTGTCTGAAATGTCACACTTTCTTTATTTCCAAATTCCTTGTTTTCATTCTAACCCTGGAAATTCAGATTCATTACCCTAATGGCAGATTCTATGATAGTGTGCTGCTAAAAAAAAAAAAATACCTTTTCTTCCACCTTCTAAATTCTTCTAGCTGGGCTAATAACCAAATTAATAGAGACAGGATAACGAGAGAAAATCAAATTTCAGTGTATGCTCATGGAGAATTAACATGAGAATTCACATAAGCATGAAAATTCCAAAGACAGTTTGGCAAAATTGGGTGTATATATTTCTTTTTGGGCAAAGGAGAAGGGGATGGTTAGTGATGGGATTTTAAAGGAAGAAGGCAATTTATAGGTAGTTGAGAAAGAGCTGAACATACTGCAGGTAAATTCT
>NW_005276531.1:0-408 GCF_000412655.1 Myotis brandtii | reverse complement strand
GGGTCAAAGGGCAAGGCCAAGGTCAGCGCTGTGTCCTCCGTGAGAGACTCGGACAATCTCCCTGATGCGGGAACTCTGAGGTCAACTTGCTATGAACGATCCCGGGAAAAACGCAAACCCACAGCAAGAAGTCCCGCCGGTCCCTTCGCCCTGCGGACGACCACGTCCCCGGGGCTGAGCGAGGGAACGGCGGTGCGTACGCAGCGGCGGGAGCGCCTGTCCCCGGCCTGGGAGCACAGCAGGGTGCCGACGGGCATATTGCACGCAACGGTCAAGTCCAAACGTTTGGTTCAAAGTTAGCTTTTCCCCATTTTGGCAATCAGTTCATCGCAAATCTTGGTGAGTTCTTCGATCTCTTTATTCTGCAAGTGAAGACGGAAAATAAAAAGGCTGCTGAAACCTCTTGGT
>NW_005276530.1:0-408 GCF_000412655.1 Myotis brandtii | reverse complement strand
GAAAAGAAGGGACCGATTTGGGAGCTTCTGGGTTTGATTTCTGGTCCTATTATTGACTGGACCTGGGATCTGGTCCTCAGTTTCCTCATCTCTAAGATGATAGCTACATCCCATTTCACAGATGTGGACACTGAGGCCCGAAGAGTGGAAGTGGCTTGCCCAGGGCCACATGGTTGGTCAATGCCAGAACCAAGTTAGAATCTCCCTAATTTATCAGCAGTTCGGACCCCAACTGACTTCCACAAATAAAATGCATCCACACGGGATGAGATTTCCCAACATAGACTATCAAAAGCCTGCCCTTCCTTCGGCAGGGGGCAGGCACATGGAAAGGCAGCAAACTACACATAATGCTCTGAGCTTGGCACTTGCCCTCATGCTGTTGCTTAGTCCTCCATTAAAAAAAAA
>NW_005276529.1:0-408 GCF_000412655.1 Myotis brandtii | reverse complement strand
GATGCTTTTGAGAACCTTTTGGTTGTGTGGACTATTTTTCCTTCCCCCATTAATCTATTTACCAAGTCCTGTTGATGTTACTTTCTACATTCCCCTGAATTTATTCACTTCTTATTCACTTCTCCTGCTCTCTAGGCTAAGCCACGGTTATCTCTTAACTGGAAGAGTGCAACCACTTCCTAAATGGTATACTCTATCTGTTCCGATGGAATCCATCCTCTCACAGCAGCCACAACAAGCTTTGAAAAGCACAAATCAGATTTCTTTCTCTTGCTTGAAACCATTCAAAGACTTCCCATTGCACTTAACACAAAGTGCAAAAGTCTCACCATGGCTTCAACCTCACCGTAGGCCACTCTCCCCTTGGTTATTACCTCTGCTGGTCCCTCTGCCTGGAATGCCCTCTCT
>NW_005276528.1:0-408 GCF_000412655.1 Myotis brandtii | reverse complement strand
CCCAGGAAGCATTTTGTAGACACAACAGGGCATCCAGGGGGCAAAGGTGTTCTCCTTTCTCTCACATAGCACTAGGCATTCTTTCTCCAAATTCATAAATTCAGAGGTCTCTGTGCTAGTCAGCTCCCTGTCTCTCCCTCTCCCTGCACCTTTACCTCACTCCTTCCTACCCCCAATCATTAAAATCCAGACTCCTACTCTACAAATAAGTTTTCGATTTTAAAATCCTATGGGCAGAAAGGTAAATCCTGATTCCCTCAGGTAGAATTGTCTGAGCTGACTTACTTTCTAATTATTTATTCATTAAAAAAGTCATTGCATTCTATTAATTTTAAGTACCAAGCTGTATTAGAGGGAGAAAGAATTAGGTATTGATCCTGATTCCAAGGCTTCTATCATCTATGGAGA
>NW_005276527.1:0-408 GCF_000412655.1 Myotis brandtii | reverse complement strand
CCCAACCCCCTGCCTCTGGCAGTCACCATTCTGTTCTCTGTACCTATGAGCCTGCATTGTTTTTTAGATCCCCCATATTAGTGAGATCATATGATATTTGCCTTTCTTTGTCTAATTTGTTTCACTTAGCACAATACCCTCAAGGCCCATGCATATTGTTGATGCTGTTTTATGTCCGAATAATATTTTATTGTGTATATATATCACAATTTGTGTATCTATTGATGGACACTTAATTTGTTCCCACACACTAGCCACTGAAAATAATGCTGCAATGAACATGGTGGGTGCAAATATTTTTTTGAGTTAGTGTTTTTGTTTTCTTTGGAAAGAAGTGGAATTGCTGAGTCATGCAGTAGTTTTATTTTTAGTTCTTTGAGGAACCACCATACTGTTTTCCACAGTGGC
>NW_005276526.1:0-408 GCF_000412655.1 Myotis brandtii | reverse complement strand
CACACACACACACACACAGCTGCTATCAGACTCAAATCAGGAGCAGTCCTCAGAGAAAAAGAATTTCTATGAGTTGGGCATAGTATTTAGTTTTCCACAATATTACATTTGCATTTCTCTGTGCCATGATAAACACTTTCATTTAGAGTTATGTCATACTGTAGGTGTGAAGCCTTTTGTTCTTCTTCCATCTCACCCAATTTCTATAGTGCAGTCATTTGTTTAATATTATTTAAGACATGAAAAACACTTTCTTGTCTTATTTCAACTTTACATACCTTTATATTAATCCGTATGTAGAAATGAGCCACCTGGTCATTGTATTTCCTGAGGTAGAGGGCTCATTTTTAATTTTAATGCACTTTAATCTGTATCCAAAAATGTTATACTAGTCCATTTGTAAAAAAA
>NW_005276525.1:0-408 GCF_000412655.1 Myotis brandtii | reverse complement strand
CTGGGCTGCAAAAATATGCGTTGTGGGCCGCGAGTTTGACATGCTTGGTCCAGTGTCTGGTGTCCAGGTAGGTTCTAACCTGCTTCCTCCTTTGGCGTCATGGCCCATCGACCACATGGCCCTCTGGGAGGGACCCTAACCCCTTCTTGCTGAAACTGGCCCTCTGAGCAGTCCCATCTGCTCTCATCTTCCCTGTCACACCAGGAGACACCTCAGCCAGCCGTGCCTCCCAACCTCTCCCTGCACCTCCCTGAACACAGAGCCTGAAGCCATGCCTTCCAGCAGAAGTCCCTGCAGAGGAGGAAGCTATGCACCCAGCGCCATCTGTCCCTCTCCCCAGCTGTAACAGTGGGCACTTCCTCAACCTTAGCTACAGGCCAGGCACACTGACGACAGCCCGCAGACCTC
>NW_005276524.1:0-408 GCF_000412655.1 Myotis brandtii | reverse complement strand
AGGGAGGGAGATGGGGAGAAAAACATCTATGTGAGAGAGACACATCAGTTGTTGCCTCCCGTACTCATCCCGAACCTGCCACCCAGATACATGCCCTTGACCAGGAATTGAACCCAGGACTCTTCGGTGTTTGAGCCGACACTCTAGCCACTGAGCAACACCAGCCAGGGGCAGGCACTAAGTTCTTGTTGACTCCATGTTCAAGATCATCCACAAAGAGGGGGCAGGGCCAGGATTTGGACCTAAGGTTGTCTGACTACAGAGCTTGTCCTTTTTTCTTATGAATCCCTCAACATGTGTATAACTGGAGATGTTGCACCATAAACCTCCATGTGCCCACTAACCAGCCCCAACAACCATCAACATTTTGCCAACCTGTGTTATATATTCCCCGTCAGATTTCATATC
>NW_005276523.1:0-408 GCF_000412655.1 Myotis brandtii | reverse complement strand
ACGTTCTATATCTGTTTACTTGCACCTGTGGTGTGAGATATCTCGGATACACAACTCGACGTCTATCTAAACGGATTTCAGAACATTGTCCAGCTGCTTTGTGCAAAGGTACAGTCAAAACTATCAATAGTGCAATTCTGGAACATCTAGTGCAAAGTGGACATCAAGTTGACAAGAAAGAATGCTTTAAAGTTTTCTACGTCATTAATAAGCGATACCCTAAAGGACTGAAGAAGCGCCTCTTGACAACAGCCGAGGCTATCGCCATCAGAATAGTGAAGCCAGAACTCTGTAAACAGAGGTCAATTGTACAAACTCTGACTTTACCTTGGACCTAATTGTGAATTCTACTGATCTACTCATCTCTATTTTATTTCAATCTTTTATCAACTAGTCTGCGTGATTGTT
>NW_005276522.1:0-408 GCF_000412655.1 Myotis brandtii | reverse complement strand
AACTAACTTTAAAAGATACAGACTCTGACCTTCAGGCATTCCAGCTCCAGATTTGCTGACCTCTAGCCATAAATCCCGGATGACGCACATCAGACCATCGCTTGACCAGTTTCAAAGTTTTAATCAGAAAAGACTGTTGGTCTGCACATAGAGAAATTTTGAAACTCCTCCTCTTGATCTCTTTGTTCTGTTTTTCCACTCCCTCTTTATAAAAGCCTCTGCTCACACTGAGATATTTGAGGGACAAGAGTTCCCCATCCTCTCAGGCTGGTGGCTCTTAATTTTTTCTTTTTCTTTCCCTACACCAGCACCTGTCTCTTGAGTACTGGCTTTCGAAGAGACAGGTAGCCAAACTTGGATTTGGTATCAGGTTGAGGTTTTTCTGTAGAGGAGAAAAATGATAAACAC
>NW_005276521.1:0-408 GCF_000412655.1 Myotis brandtii | reverse complement strand
AAAAAAAAGAGGGGAATCAGCCAATAACTGGACACGGCAAGAATAGCAGCAGCAGTGGAACAGCAGCAGTGGAAGTCTAAATAGAAGTGAAATAGCAGCTAGAGTATGAGAATAATGTTCTGCAGTGCTAACCATATGTGTCTCGTGTAAAGCAAAAACTCCTGGGAGTAATTACACGGTGTTAGCATCCTAAAGAAATGTTTTCTCTGTGACAGAAGGGACTCCAGTGGCACTGGCTACACAGAAGTCCTAGTGGGTAGCAGGAGGGGAACCTGAAAGAGTTAAGAGATGTAGGAAAGAATCAAGAAGTTTTTAAAAAATCTTACTTAGTAAAAAATAAGCCTGGAACAAATATGCCCATGTTCTCCAGGGTGATTAAAAATAAACATTTATTATATATAAATCAGG
>NW_005276520.1:0-408 GCF_000412655.1 Myotis brandtii | reverse complement strand
GCATCTGTATTTTTCAAACGTAAGCCCACTGAGTGGTCCATTCCATGCCCGACATGGCAAGGGGGAGGTGAGGGAGGGTTATAACGTAATCTTTCCAAACTTTAACTCCTATTCACAAACAGGTTCGCACAGGCACGAGGCGCGGGTATGTACAAGGAGAAAATACACAGAAACATTGAGGAAAACATTTTGGCAAAACGACTTAGACTGTTCAACTTAAACATCATTTCCCTTCGACATGAGCACAGCCTCTCTACTGAGTCACAGTTTTTCCCTCTCAGACCTTCTGCTCTCTCTGTCACACAGCATATTCTATGTGCTGTAATGTACATTCTATATTTTGAGAAGCTCTCTGTCTTCTCCAGTATTTTCAGGGGCTGTGAATTTTCCACCTCTATTAATAGCCCC
>NW_005276519.1:0-408 GCF_000412655.1 Myotis brandtii | reverse complement strand
CACCTGGAAATAATTTTACTCTAAGCTCATAAGTAGGAACTCTGTAACATGAGGAATAATTAATAATAATTACTTTCTTGCCTCTAACTCTTTGGTCATACTTGTCCATTGACAGGAGCAAGGCAGGTTAAAATAATCTGTGTAATTTAAACTGTACAATACAGGTGAGTTTATTTTATGCAATTAGCAATTTTCTAATCTCTGTGGGTGAAATATTTTACTACTGCATTTATCTGATCTAAGACAGTTTAAAACCTTTTTTGAGTATGTGTTTTATTTCATTATGAAAAATGTAATACATGCCAAATGAATATAATACAGCAAAGATAAAGGAAAACAAGATGAATAACCATTACACATGAAACTCAACTTTAGCTCTAGATCAGTGGTTCTCAACCTTGGCTGCAC
>NW_005276518.1:0-408 GCF_000412655.1 Myotis brandtii | reverse complement strand
CCCAGCTGGTTAACAAAGGACCTACTGGGTTCCAAATCCTGAGAGATGACCCAGAAGAGCCCACAGGAACTCATCTAGAAATTCAGATTTGAGGAATTTATCCTAAAGAGAGAAGACGAGTGTGTAAAGATATGTGGCCAAAGTTTTCAAATGTGGTGTGGTCACATGAGCAAAATACTGAGGCAGCCTATCAGTTAGGGAATATCGAAATAATAATTATAATATCTAAAAATGTATTGCCATGCTTGCAATGATCAAAAATGACGAAGCTCTGTACTCATTGACCTGGAAGATGTCTCTATATGCAGGTGAGAAGGAAAAAAAAATTGGAGAGCAGCATGAGGAGTTTGATTGTGTGTGCCTGTGTGTCTAAGAGTCACAAACTCAATTACTTACAGAGACCAAGCA
>NW_005276517.1:0-408 GCF_000412655.1 Myotis brandtii | reverse complement strand
TAAGAAATAGAAATAATTTCCAGCTGCTCTATAGCTGAGGCAACTGAGACACGGAGAGTGGTAGGCAGAACTCTAAAGTGCGCCCACCCCATTCGGGTCCCCTGCAGTACACACCCAGTATAATCTCTTCCACTTGAGTGTGGGTGAGGCTTGTAAATATCATGGACATTCACTCCCATGATTAGGGACTAGTCAATTGACTCTGAGTTCATCAAAAGGAAGTTTATCCTGGGTGAACCTGCCCTAATCAGATTAGCCTTTCAAAGAGGGTCTCCTGCAGTGCGGTGAACTGCTTATGGAGGAGGTAAAGACCTCTAGGAGCTAAGAGGTCTCTAGCCAAGAGTCAGGGGAAACAGGAACTGAATTATGCCAAAACCCAGTGATCTTAGAAAAGGACCCCAAACCTCA
>NW_005276516.1:0-408 GCF_000412655.1 Myotis brandtii | reverse complement strand
AATGGTCGCTTAGGCTTTTATATATATAGATAGTATTTCATGGTATGGATGGATGACAATTTGCTTAACCATTCACCTGTAGAAAGAGATTTCCAGTTTCTGGCTACTATGAATAAAGCTGCTGTACACATTTTTATCGATGTCTCTGTGTGAACATAAGTTTTCAGTTCTCTGGGATAAATGCTGAGGAGTGTAATGCTGGGGTGGACGACAGTTGCCTGTGTAGCTCTCTATTCCCACCCGAGATGGACGAGTGATCGGTTTCTGTCGACCTCGCCGTCGTTGAGTGTTGCCACTATTTTACATGTTAGCCGTGTGATAGGTGTGATGATATCCCATTGTCACTGCCACCTGCATCTCCCTGATGGTTTATGATATTGAGCACCTTTCACCTGCTCCTGTGCTCTG
>NW_005276515.1:0-408 GCF_000412655.1 Myotis brandtii | reverse complement strand
AATTTTTTTGTCTCTTTGTATATAAACTTAAACACAGCCAACTGTTAAAAGCATCTACAGAGCCAATCGACTTCAGGAATATTCCAGTCTACAAGGGCATCCCATATCTCTGAACTCCGGTCAGAACCGCAGTCTTCTCCCCATCACAAAGTCCTTTCCTATCTGCCATCTTTGGCTGGTTTTGCCTTTCATGCAAGTTTGTCCCTTCTTTCAAGAAGTTCCAATCTATTTAAGAAGACTCAGAACTGCTTTGTTCTTCTGAAATCACACAGTCTCAGCACAGTTTTGCACATAGCAGCAATGCCCTAAGAATTCACTGATTCGTGTATTGCATGCAAATATTAGCTGTGCATCTATTAGAATCCAAAAAATCAATAAATATTTCCATTGTCCATGTCTGCTCTAAGT
>NW_005276514.1:0-408 GCF_000412655.1 Myotis brandtii | reverse complement strand
CATGAACTACATCAGTGGCTAGGGATACGACAATGAACAAGATAGCAAAAACTCATGAAGCCTTTATAGTGGGGAAAATATTGTGTGTGTTACCTCCCATTGAGTAGGCTCAGACTCTTGGTGACCTTATGAATGATGAGGTCTACAATGTCCTATCTTCCACACCCTGCTCAGCTCCTACACACTCATGCCTATGTCTTCTTTTACAGAGTCAATCCATTTTATGTTTGGATTTACATTATGTTTCCTGCTGTCTTCTATTTTTCCCAGCATTATTCTCTTTGTCACTTCTGCCTCCAACAATGTCTCAGGCTACATTTGTTCTAGGACCCACTTGTTCATCTTTCTGTTTATCCAGGGTATCCATAGAGCTCCTCTCCAACACCATATTTTTCAGCCTTCCTCACT
>NW_005276513.1:0-408 GCF_000412655.1 Myotis brandtii | reverse complement strand
GCCTGCTCCCGGGACCCCGCTGGGGAGGCTGACCCCACAGGCCTGCGGGCCGGGGCGTGCACCCCACAATCAGCCTTGGGTTCGGGGCGCTTCTCCACCGCAGCTTCTTATCTCGCTTCACGTGAAGCCCTGTGCTGTCAGCGTAGAGTCATCTCACCAGTTCAAAGGAAACAGAACCACTCATTCTCGTCGACCGTCCCTCAGAAGTCTCTTCCAGGGAAATTCCAAGTTAGAAAAAAAACCCTTTATGTGATTTTTCAAATCATGATCCTAATGTGCTTGCGATGATTTATTTCTCATAGTTCCTGAACATTTGCTGAAAATTTTTTGGTTCAACTCAAGAAATCCCTGTGATAATTACAAAGGAAAGAAAGGATTCCTAGCCAGGGTGGCTCAGTGGATAGAGCG
>NW_005276512.1:0-408 GCF_000412655.1 Myotis brandtii | reverse complement strand
GTGTGTGTAAGGAATTTTGGCAACATTTTAGAGATTCTATACTTGGATCCTTTTCTTCACCCAGTTTACTGACCAGTGTTTGAACAGTCACCCATAATTTTAAATTTGCAAATAAAGCTTTCATTCAACAAACATGGTGTAAGTACTTAGGTTACAAAAGTGGCTAACATACTTTTTCCCTGGAGATGCTCTCAGTGTACTGCAAGAGAATGTGTTAACAATTACATTACAGTGTGATTAGAGCTACAATAGAGAAATGCATCTAGTACAGTGAGAATGGAGTTAAGTGAACCAAGCACTAGGGGAGTGAGCAGGGGACACAGAAGGCTTCACAGAGCCCTGAAGGTCCATGGGTCGATGTGGGGATAGGGAGGGAAATCAGGACAAAAGGTATGAAAGCGCACAGCA
>NW_005276511.1:0-408 GCF_000412655.1 Myotis brandtii | reverse complement strand
TTTATAGCCCAAAGTTATAGGGAGATTTCATCACAGCTTGGAATCCTGGGCTGAGGGGACAGGCTATTCATATGGAAAAGGGGCTGGGGCCTTTGCTCCTCATGGGAGGCCTCTGCAGCCAAGATATCCTCCTGATTAAAAACACACCTCACATGGGTGTTGGAACAGCTGGTTTCATGCCTCTATCCTTCCTACCAGTATTGGTGTGCTTCTTTAAATCTCTAGTTGTAGGACTTCCATTCAGACAGCGTTCAGCCAGACCTGAATGATGGTTGTTTTGTATTTTAGTTGCAATTTTGATGTGGTTGTGAGAGGAAGCGAGTCCTGGCATTTACCTAGGCCACCAACTTGGTTTTCCCTCTCACTTTCATGAGTTCTTAACCCGTAATATGAAGGTGCTAGATATGA
>NW_005276510.1:0-408 GCF_000412655.1 Myotis brandtii | reverse complement strand
AAAAAAAAAAAAAAAAAAAAAAAAAAAAAAAGCTGTTTATCTTCATGTCCCTAGAAAGTGCTACAGCCATCGCTAATAGCGTGTTAACTGTTGAAATGAAAGCGTTATGTTAAAGCCTGCAGCCTTTATGCCAAGGTAGCATTGAAGGAGCAAGGCACATGTCATGAAATTAAATAAATTCACAAAGCCTATCTCCTCTGGAGCCCTGGCTTTAAATTCAGGTTGCATCATCAATGAAATAGGCTCAGTGGCCTCCACCTTTTGCCTGGGAACATTTGTTTGATTTACAATTACAGGACATGATGTGAAATAGTTGGTGTAATTAGTATTCACTCCTTAGGTCCTAAGGCTTAGGAGAATGGCCCAACAGTTAGAATTTAAATGCACCAAAGCCAGCCCTGAATTTCT
>NW_005276509.1:0-408 GCF_000412655.1 Myotis brandtii | reverse complement strand
TTATTATCTCTCTTTATGAACATGTGACTATTGCTGAAATAATTCAAGTAAAAATAGAAAATAGAAGCCAATTCTCTCATTTAACCTATATTGATATCCATACCTACATATTTTTAGGATAACCATCATTTTCTTAAAAGTCAAGATGTACTTTTATTTTGGTACGACAATGTTTTTCATATTTAATATACTTATGCATTGAGATTTCAAATCATATGTTGATTTTATGCCTTTACTTGAACTGTGCATTATCATTTACATAAAAAGAGTATATACCATAAGAGACAGGGGTATATATTTGACCTCACAATTTTCATTTTTATTTTGCTATGGCTCAAACTCATCAACTTAAAATGATTACTTCAATAACTGTAGATTTGGTACGTATTATTTTTACATTGAAGAAGA
>NW_005276508.1:0-408 GCF_000412655.1 Myotis brandtii | reverse complement strand
TGGGCTTCTCTGGGTTTGTACACTTTCCTGAAGAATCGCATATGCAGGCTGGGGCCTGGAGCAGGACAGCGGGCATGCTGTCTGAAATCAGCCACTGGAGAGCAGAGCCCAGCCCAGGCTCCTCCTCCGGGACCTGAGGTCATTCCAGGACGTTGAACCAAGGCTCTGGACACCCAGGATCTGAGGGATCAAGCACATCTGGCTTCCTCTGTGTCTATAAAGGCCCCTTGACCTCTCTTTCCTCCAGCCAATCCCCGCCCCACTCCCCACCAGAAAAAAGCAAGACGGGTCATCTCAGGGTTACCAGGGAGCCCCTGGGAAGCCCTCGGGTGGAGACCAGCCCAAAGTGTGTCTCCAGCTGCAGCTGCAGCACATGCCCAGATGGTCCCAATTCTAGCAGCAAGACTG
>NW_005276507.1:0-408 GCF_000412655.1 Myotis brandtii | reverse complement strand
TCCTTGCCTCTCTTCCTCTCCAATCATTAAACATCATATTTGGAAGAAAAATTAAAACCTTTCTTTGCATTCAAACCTGGTTATAATTCACAGTAATTTCTTACATGGCAATCTGTGTCCTAAATCATCATTTCAGAGTTACTACTAGAGTGGCTTTGTACTGTGCTCTGCTAATAAAAGCCACTAATTACCTAATTTTCTATATGGATTGATAGCATCCACAGCTTTTTGACATTGAATATCCTCTGGAAGCTGGAGCGACATTCCCTAGGAACGCCTGTTGTGAATTCCATAGTCTTGTTTCTCTTAGAGTTGCAAACCTTTAGATACCCAGAGAAACAAGTTATCTCTCAGGTTTCCTGCCCTTCCCAAGCCACTTCCAAATCTTTTTGATAATTTAATTCTTCT
>NW_005276506.1:0-408 GCF_000412655.1 Myotis brandtii | reverse complement strand
AGAGGGGAGAGTCTTGAGCCAATGAATGGCTGGATATTTACCAGTCTAAGTGTGGGGTGTTTTTCAATCCATCCCTGGGCCAGCCTTCTATACCACAAGGGTTTGACCTGAGGTAGAAAGGAGGGGAAAAGGAGGTGGGAGGCCTTGCCCTGAGCTGGGGTATTTAAATCTGACTTTTTATAGTATGATCATACATGGGTAGAATTTGGGGTGGCCAGAGTTACTAAAAGCATTTGAATGCAGGCTGTGCAGTTCACACATGCAGGGACACAGAAAGATGGCCGTTTGGTGACTAAAAAAGATGACAAGGCTTGGACACATTTGTGGTTGAAAGAGAAGTTTAGGATGGACTCAGGAAGCCAGAATGGGGTTTTTTATATATATACTAGAGGCCTGGTGCACGAAATT
>NW_005276505.1:0-408 GCF_000412655.1 Myotis brandtii | reverse complement strand
GCTCCCCTCGGCCTCTCCCAGCCCAGCTAAACGCCCGCCTGTTCTCCAAGGTCCCTTCCACACCCCGACCTCATTTGTCAGTGTTCCCAAACTCTCGTTCTGCTCCAGCCAAGCTCGTCCGTTTACTGTCCCCTAGTCCCTGCTGCTGCACGGGCTATTTCTCCCCCTCATGCTGCTCTTCGCCACGTCTCTGCCGTTCTGTTCGCTTTTGAAAACCCCAGATTAAAACTTCGCCTTCTCTACGGGGACTCAAGCCAGGGGAGGGGTTCTTCACTCATTCTGGGTCTTGGGCTCCTCTGAGGATCTGCTGGGAGTTACAAACCCTTTCTATCTAGAAAAATGCCCACACATCCCATTTCACATGCAAATTCTGGAAGGCCCCAGGCCCTTGGATCCTGGTTAAGAACC
>NW_005276504.1:0-408 GCF_000412655.1 Myotis brandtii | reverse complement strand
GGCTCAAATAATGAATTGCTCTCCTTCACCTATAAAGATATAACTTAGTGATGGAAGAAAAGAAATTTAAATACTACTATTTTTCTTTTTCTCTTTAGCAGTTTAAGAAATATTTGATTATTCTTAGATTATAGTCCTATATTTGCTACATTTTGAAGTATAACATGCACCAGCCATTTATAATCTGCAAATGTTTTCCAATGTCACAATTATATCTCAGAGTATGGGAGTAAAATAGTTTAAATTAAATATTTCATTATTTAAAATTAATGTATTTATTAAAAAGCAATGTAAGAAGGTTACAACACCTTTGGGGGAAATATAAAAGGGAAAAAAGACACACACAAATCCTTTCTCCATATTACAATGTTGGTCATTTTTATATTTTTACAGTATTTTACTGTGGGG
>NW_005276503.1:0-408 GCF_000412655.1 Myotis brandtii | reverse complement strand
CCCAGCTATTTATAACTTGGATTTCTGTTATTTTCACTTAATTGAGTAAGAACAAGAGCTTTCATTCCATTTAAGGTTGTAAAGCCTTCATTTTCACTTGGAACTAAGGCAATACCTTTGATTATTTCCAAGAAATGGATAAGAAATGATGCCACTGAGAAAATTCACACTTTGTTAACCTACTTACTACTGACTGGGGGAAGAGGGTAGTATTACTTATAATCATTTGTTTATTAACTGCATAATTATTTATTGTCATCTACCAGGCACTGAGGTCAGAGTATTAAATTTTCTAGTGCCCCTTTTTTAGTTTACCTTTAGTGCTTCCCTTATTTGTTGGCAACTGTTTGACTGATTTTTGTACCCTATAGTTTTGCTCTTTCTAAAATGTCATATAAGTGGAATTAT
>NW_005276502.1:0-408 GCF_000412655.1 Myotis brandtii | reverse complement strand
CTCTCCACTCGCTGTGTCATTTCAGGTGGACCACTCAACGTCTCCAAGTCCCAATTCCCTGGTGTATAAAAGGTGGGCACAATAATACCTTCCTTATATGAGGTAGAGGGGAGAATAAAATGAAAAAAAGTGTATGTGCAGCTTTAGATACAAGGGTTGGCATATGCTCAGTGTGGCATATTTCATTTTCCAAAGTGATCACAGCACCAGCAGTATTTCCAGTCCCTCATGCTCTTCTAGCAGCTCGTCATTTCCACTTGAAGAGACAAACTACTCCGCCCTGCCCCCACCCACTGGAATCCTGAAGGCCCTCTTTAATGCCTTGATGAATAGAAGAACAGTCTAGATGTGGCAGAAGTGATGCTGCTCTGAGCCCAGGGCATATAAAAGGCAATACATCTTCTGCAT
>NW_005276501.1:0-408 GCF_000412655.1 Myotis brandtii | reverse complement strand
CAATATCCATGTATTGTCAGTTCCTTGGTGTTTTCACACCTAATGGCCTCCCTGTACCTCAATACCGTGTAAACTAGGTTTCTACTCAGTGGCTTTGGAGCCTGATGGCTGAATATGTTGCCTTTGCTTTCAGCAAATCTGCAAAAAGGAAAAGAGCCACGTGGTCTTGAGAGGAAGGAGTAAGACATGTTTCTTAGGAGGTTGCTGGATGTAAGGGGAGAGAGAGGCCTGTGTCCTCTATGGACTGTGGAAAACAGACAATTTTAGAAGAGCACTTCCTGGTGGTATTTGTGAGACTCTGTGTTCATTATTGTTCTGCTATTTCATACATACATACATGAATATGCATGTATATGTAAATTATTAGCAATAATGTTTCAAATTTTCCTATCTTTCTCGTGTTCTCTG
>NW_005276500.1:0-407 GCF_000412655.1 Myotis brandtii | reverse complement strand
TCCTAGCCTTGCAGATTAACTGGCGCTCTCCATTCCTCCTGTGAGACACAACAGATATCCACACACTGAGCTCTTGTTGGAGCCGATCGGCTGCTTCGTCCCTGTACACCTCCGCTCCCACCAGTTAACGAGTGTTAAATGCATAACTAATGTTGACTGTATGTGTTCCTAAACCTGGTTTTGACACTTGTTATAAAAACCTCACAGGTCAAGCAAATATTTTTAAACTAATGAAGGGTGTGAAAAGTACAATTTTTATTAAACACATGACATCGTGGTTAACATCTGCATTTAAATCTTGGGACCTTCTGCTTACTAGATATATGGCCTGGGGAGGGGTACTTCACCTCTCTTTGCCTTGGTTTCCTCATCTGCAAAATGAATAGCAGCTACTCCGTGGAATTGTT
>NW_005276499.1:0-407 GCF_000412655.1 Myotis brandtii | reverse complement strand
AGCCATACTAGGGTGTGCTTTGTTTTGTAATGGTAAAATTCATCTTTACTACCGGGCATTGAGTAAACTCCAAGTTCAAGGAAATCAATTCTCATTTCATGAGTAACCTCATTGCTCAAAACTATTTTGTTTTATTTAATGTTCTCATGAGGCCCTCACCCTTGCTCTATCGGTTGCCTTGCTTGCACTTATTTTCTTCAAAAGCTTAAAGAGTCTTTAAAGGACTTGTGTGTATAATTCTGTGCAATTTTCCTATGAAAACTCTGTGGCTTTCCCCAAAAGCCGAAGTGTGAGGGGTTTTCCTAGAAAATGGTCAGCACTTAAACCATCAGCTTATCTATCGTCTTCTACAGATGTCTTACACAGGCCCATTCTCAGTGAAGAAAGAGGCTGATTAGATAGCAGTG
>NW_005276498.1:0-407 GCF_000412655.1 Myotis brandtii | reverse complement strand
AGTAGATAGATAAATAGATGACATAATAACTACTCACCAAGAGATTGCTTCAATGGTTAAAATAAATTGGTGTTCCAGTTTCAGATTTGAGTTTTTACTTATTATGATCTGTCTATTACCTGCTCATTCTTTTGAAAGAATCACACTGCCCCATATTCCTTGTCCTCTTAAGTTGGAAGGGACTGTTTTATTAACTCAGGTTTTATAATTATTGGAAATCTTATAGTTGCCATGTTTCAAAGTTCAGGCTTTAGGTATAACTTCATTATCTGTATATTGAAATCTATAGCTACATTTCTTGGAGGTACCAAAAGTTATCATCAGACTGCAATTCTAGGAAGTTCATCTCTTCAATACGTTCTTTGTGTCCACTTTGTATACTGGGAAAGGTTTGCTTTATGTTCCCC
>NW_005276497.1:0-407 GCF_000412655.1 Myotis brandtii | reverse complement strand
CATGGTCCATGTGTGCTTTCGCCTGGTGAGGATGAGAGTTCCGATCTGGCTCTTCTCCCCTGTGGGCCCCTCTCTCTCATGCAGAGGCTGTCATTTCTTCTTTGCATTCTGGACATCAGGGCAAACTGACATTTGGCACGTTCTTATCAAATGTTTGTCATCCTTCTAGTGACTTCTCCCAGTGTGGGCGTTCTCATCTGGCACTTTAAGAAAACCGCTGCCTCTGGGCTTGCCTCCAGCTGTCCCAGTACACTGACACCGCTCCCTGCCTGTTGTCCTCAGGGACCCGGCGGGTTACCTGTCTGCTTGGAAACCTTATTGTTGTGGGGCTAACATGTCTGGATATCCCTGTTTCAACTTTAGGGCTTCTTCCCTTTTTCCATTTCTTTCTTTCTTTTTTTTTTTTT
>NW_005276496.1:0-407 GCF_000412655.1 Myotis brandtii | reverse complement strand
TTATCATATACTCAGAGAAGAGTGAGAAAGAAGGCCCGAGAGCTTTAGGTTTGCTTTTCCCCTGGGAGCACAATCATGTCACAACAGCAGCCACCAAACCAGCTTGCCCTTGTTTGTCATTCCTGTTGGAGGTGGGTACCATGAAGGCTCCTTGAACCCAGGTGGCTGGGTCCTCCCCCTTCCCCACCCATGTGACTTGCCATTGGCTGCCCTTGGCTCTGGGAGCTGCTCCCCATTCTGTTTTTTCCTGCAATATGTTCCTATATCCTCCAGGCCAAAAAGAACGAAGTCCCTCCATGGTCATTTGTGTGACAAGGTCATTATTTTTGGAATTCTTAAAGAGATTGTGGTGGAACATGTCTCATTTTGCCACTTCTGTCTTTCCCCCAAAGGCCTAGTATGATTCA
>NW_005276495.1:0-407 GCF_000412655.1 Myotis brandtii | reverse complement strand
GCACATGTGTGTGTGTTTACTCTTTGCTGGTTTCTTGGTCTGTTGGGGTGCACCGAAGTGAAAGGCAGTGACATTTCCTTAAGGCAATATCTAAAATTAGTAGTGGGAATCAAATGGTTCCAAGATCTCGGGGGAGGATTATGACTCATATGGTCTGATTTTAGGGGACACAAGCAGAGATTTCCTGGAAACGGCCACTTCCCTAACAGTAAAATATGCTCAGCAGAAAAGAAAAAAAAGGACAATAATGTAAAATGCTTTTTTCCAACACACACCCCCCCTCATAGTTATATATATTAGTAGCTCGAGGTCTTCTGTGTGTACTTAACAGTAGTAACCAGTGGATGGGACAACAGTGACCTGGGGAGGGGTCAGAACATTTTCTTGCCAGGAAACACTGTCCTTGG
>NW_005276494.1:0-407 GCF_000412655.1 Myotis brandtii | reverse complement strand
ATGCTCTATCCACTGAGCCACACCAGCTAGGGCCCGAGTGCACATTTTAAAACAGCAGTCAGACTGTGTCATTCCTTTGCTCAGAACCTTCTAGTGATGTCCCATTTCCCTCCAGGAAAAGCTGGCATCCTTACCCCAGCAGGTAGGCACCTCACAGGTGCCCTAAGCCACCTCTGTCCTCTCGTTTCCAAGCGCTTCCCCCTCACCTGGTCTATTCCAGCCGCGTTGGTGTCCCGGGGACCCTGCAAACCACTCAGGATCTGAGCCCCTGCTTTCTGTCTGCCTGACATGTTCTTCCTCCCATTTATCTGCACAGCTTGGTCTTTGACTTCCTCGGGTCATCGCTAAAACGTGACCCTGTGAGAGAGGCTTCCCATGATCACCCTTGTGAAACAGTCAGGCTCCCT
>NW_005276493.1:0-407 GCF_000412655.1 Myotis brandtii | reverse complement strand
CTTTCCCAGGAGATTGTATACAATTTTAAATTCAAAAGGGAAAGCCTTATGTACCCTAAATATTTCAAATGTTTGTTAATCTATGTTATTGTAAATCTTGGGATTATGTGTGAAAATGGAATTACAGAGTGCTGCAAGAAGGAAGAATATTACTTTTAAGTCAAACTGGTTTTATTAATAGGGGTGTATCAACAATTTGGGGTCAAAGGTGACTCTTGGTTGTTTGACTGATGTCTGGATGCAATATTGGTCAATACTAAATGCACTTGAGTTATTAGAAATTGCTTGGTATAACACTATAGAAAGGAATCCAGGAAGTTATCCAAGGGTTTCTGGCTATATATCTGATTAGTAAAAAGTGAGTAGCACGTCAAATCCTATCTAATAAAAGAGTAATATGCAAATTA
>NW_005276492.1:0-407 GCF_000412655.1 Myotis brandtii | reverse complement strand
ACGCATGTCATAGGTTCGCCATCACTGGTCTAGACTAACATTTGTCCTTAGATTTTTCTAAATAATGCTGAGTCCAAAATAGCACTAGATTGGAGGTTAGAATATAACTTTACATTAACTGAGAGATGAAGCTTATCTTAACGTAAATGTAGAGAAACAGTGGCATTCTTATTCCTATGATCCCAAAGCTCCTGAAAATCACTCAGACTGTGACTGAATTAAAAGCATAAATAACAGTGGCTGTAAACTACGTTGCGTATCCAAGCTGCTGAGTTTTTCCACATCTTTGTTTTAGCTTTTATTTTCATCAGGATAATATCATGTAATCTATAAATCTATACCACTTTGGTGACTAGGAAAACAAATAAGGAAAGTGAAATATTGTACTATATCACTTTATGTTGATG
>NW_005276491.1:0-407 GCF_000412655.1 Myotis brandtii | reverse complement strand
ACAAATGTCGTGCACTGGGCCTCTAGTAACAGTATAAGTGCTAAATGATAGTATTATGACATATAGTCCTTAAACCAAAAACAAATACAGAGCCTATTTCAGGATTTTTACTTAAGGTCTTGCACAATTTGAAAGACTGTTGATAGTAGTAGCTTCTATGTTTATAGCAGGAAACTGATAAAATTTTATGATGAATTAATTTATAAACCAAAGAAATCTAGGAATCATTTTACCTGCACCATTCAAGACTGAGAATACTGGTTTTAAAGAGACTGAATTAATCAGGGACAACTGAAGAATGAGGTACAAATGTAAGTTCAATATGAGGAATAAGCCAATGTGTGCACGTAGAGGGAGCAATGTTGAAGGTAACTCTAAACCAGTGGTTCTCAACCTTGGCTGCACAT
>NW_005276490.1:0-407 GCF_000412655.1 Myotis brandtii | reverse complement strand
TTGACTAATGAGTTTGCCGACCACTGCTACTGCAACTTTCTCATCCCTCAGACTTCTGTAGAAAATCTGTGCAGGATAAAAAAGAATTTATAGTAATCACTCAGTTCTCTAATTTGGCTTTTATTTCTGAGCCTCAGATAAGAAAAACTGAGTTAGAAATTGATTTGATTAGTAGTCAATTCCCATTTACTTTATCCTGATTTAGCATGTTCATTCTCGTGGCAAAATTGTAGTCTCTGAATTTGTATGCACTTGTACACTGCTGAAGTTTTTCATTGCAAATATTACTAAGAAATGGAGTCAACGAGAGATTTTGGAACCTTTAAAGATCCAACATATACTATCTCTCTTTATTTGGATAGTCAGTAACTGTTTTCATCCATAAGCCACTTATTTATTAAACTAGA
>NW_005276489.1:0-407 GCF_000412655.1 Myotis brandtii | reverse complement strand
TCGTCCAGCCCCACTGGGTCTGAAGAAGTGAAGGTGCTTTCCACGTGTTGGGAGCTCTGCCTCAGTGAACTGATGGGGCTTGGATGGAAGTGGTATAGACGAGAGCAGTGAAGCTTGTCCAAAGGCGTGCATTAGCCAGTGGTAAAGCCAGGCGTTGGACCCAAGCAGCCATGGCCAGCCTCTGGTCCAGCTTCCTGCTGCAGGGCCTGGTGCCACAGGTCGGCGGAGGCCCAGTGGGCAGTCATCTGGAGTCACTGACACCTCAGGCTTTGGCCTTGACCTCCACCCTTGCCCTGGGGTCTAGCTGTTTGGATGGAGAGTGTCTCTCAACCTGCTCCACAGAGCAGGACCTGAGACCTGGATTTTTATTTGCAGCCTGGCAGGGTCCAGGGGCCCCCAGCCTCACG
>NW_005276488.1:0-407 GCF_000412655.1 Myotis brandtii | reverse complement strand
ATTAATCATGGGTAATTTGCAGAGAAATGCAAATTAAACCACCATGCTCTATCACCTCACACCTGTCAGAAAGGCTATCATAAATAGATCAATGAACAAGTGTGCCTAGTGGGTACTAGAGTCATTAAGGGTACCACTTCATAAATTATATAATTGCCTAACCAATATGCTGTGCACTTGAAATAAATATAAAATAATGTTGAATGTCAATGGTAATTGAAAAGTAAAAAAGATTTTTAAAACTAAACATTACCTTACCATATAATACAGCTCTCTTATATGTTCACCATTTGATTTGAAAAACCCATAATACCCAGACTGTTAGGTTGCCAAAGAAGGAACACAAGAGGCCAGAATGGTGAGAAATTAAGAATTTATTCGGTCATCCACACACCAGGTGGCTGAGC
>NW_005276487.1:0-407 GCF_000412655.1 Myotis brandtii | reverse complement strand
CGCTTACCTGATCTTGAGCAGGTGGGATGTGCATAGCAGTCGTGGTTGTCCTCTGAGCAGTCTGCTCTACAGCGCTGATACCTGGTTCTCGCACTCTGGCCATGTCAACCGCAGCAACGACAGTTGCAACAGCTGCACTTTTGTCAGTTTCTTGTTTCACCTGGATTGGAAGTGACCAAGCATGTTACTTTTTAAAATGATATGCCCCGCAGAAAACACAAACGTGTCCTGGAAACTGAGCTACCTAGAATAAAATACACGCGTGCGTAAGCACTTCTCATTGCCAAGAGAAGTAGGATGTAGGTTGTTAAAAATCTATGTTTTATGTCAACCTCATAGATGAGAGCCTTTGTCCCAATTAAAAATACCTTTACAAAGCAAGAGCCAAATTTGGTCTTCAGTTTCTA
>NW_005276486.1:0-407 GCF_000412655.1 Myotis brandtii | reverse complement strand
TAGTTATAGTTATAGTTATAGTTATAGTTATAGTTATTGCTTTCCAGGGGTCTCTTCCCACTACTCTGTACCATCTACCACCTGTACTCCATGTCATATACTAGTAGTAGCTAATCCTGAAGAAATTTTAGAGCCATAAATGTTTGTGAATGCCCAAAGAGGCACATGCATGACAAAAGCCATGTATATTGTATAATAATATTCCTCACACAGTTAAATTAGACATACAATTGACAGTTAACGTTTTATCTACCCATCACGTTTCACTCAGAAGAGAATGGTTTGTGAGTCTCTAGGAATAAGTCCATAGCTCAGTATTTATCACCCATTCTTTGTGTCACTGCTATCCACAAGTTGGTTGTCCTCTGCTTTTCCCTTTTGATGAACTGTATGGCCTGGCATATTAT
>NW_005276485.1:0-407 GCF_000412655.1 Myotis brandtii | reverse complement strand
TTTTTTTATTTTCTTTGAAGGCATATGCAAGCATGTTTATGGTGAGACATTATCTTCAGTCTGAAGAGTGAATTTCAAATAGCAAACTCATGATGGCTGGGGTCCTGTTCTGTGAAGCAGGAGTTGTCTTGGTGCCCTTTAATTTTTACCACCACCTAATTGTCTACTAGCCTCAGTCTCCAATTCAGAGAAATATCATTAGCAAATCTCTGCAGATTTTCAATGTATTTAATTTTACATAACTGTTCAGTCATTATTCACCCATTTATTTGGTTTGGTAATGAGTGGTTCAAAAAAAATAGAAAAGTAGAAAGGGAAAGCAGTAAAAATCTTCCTCTTCCTCTTTCTCCATTTATCCTGTTGTCCTCCCCAAAACAGCCTCTGCTCCCATTTTCTTGTGGATCCTT
>NW_005276484.1:0-407 GCF_000412655.1 Myotis brandtii | reverse complement strand
ATTCCCTTTGTCATTAACAAGTGTCTCCGGTGCCCCCAGGGGAGCCCGTGACCGACATCGCCTTTTCCCGTTGGTTTCAGAGTCTAACAGCCGCAGGGCGGTGAACAGGGGCTACGTCGCCAGCTTGCTCCAGCTGCATCAGGACTGGCACAGCCACGACACGGCCAACAGCTACCTGCCGATCCGCCGGGCACTTCTGCTCTGCCTCAAGCACATTGCCACCCTCCAGTCTGGCAGGGAGGCCTTCCTGGCAGCGCAGGGCATGGAGATCCTCTTCAGTAGCACACAGGTAACCAGCGCGGGAGTCCCCTCTGCGTCAGAGATGGTGATGATGGTGAGGGTGGTTATCATGACCATCAGCATCATGGTTATGATGGTGATGATGATGGTGATGGTGGTGGTTATGA
>NW_005276483.1:0-407 GCF_000412655.1 Myotis brandtii | reverse complement strand
TTACCAGAAAATTCCATGCTGGTAATTAACTTCTGGGAAGGGTTAAAAATGCAGTTGGGTTAGATGTTAAATTTAGGCTTGGTATCTTGGGCTTTAGCACAACTGATGCCTTTTAGGACTTGTGATTTTCTCTTGCATAAGTTAGAGAATGTTCCAATGTAAGGTAGTACACCTCGTAATTTAAAAAATGCCTTTGCCTTTTCACACAGCAAAACCATCTCTAGAAATCTCTCCCACAGAAACAAAATTACCAATACTAAAATGTAGAATGTAAAGATTTTACCATGGCATTGATTTTAATACCAAAAACAATGTTAAGAAATGGAAACAATCTGAATAAAGCCCACCAATAGGAAAATGGATAAATAAAATATGGTACAGTGGGGTCTTGATTTACGAGTTTACTT
>NW_005276482.1:0-407 GCF_000412655.1 Myotis brandtii | reverse complement strand
GTCCTCACAGGCACCCAGCGGCTCCCAGGAGCCGGTCAGCACCCAGGGCCTGGTGCAGGGCAGGAGCGTGACAGTCGTGTGTGGGGCCGTCACTTGCGGGCCCATCACACGTGGGCACTGCTGTCCTGGTCTAACCACCTGCTGCTCCGAGGTGCCTTCCTCGTTGAGGCCCGTGGGTGCGGGGACAAGGGTCTGAGTGCATGCCCTTTCCCCAGAGGTCGGCAGGAGCCAAGCGCCCATCTCTCCACCCACTAAAGCCAAACCACACCCTCCCTCGGGCGAAGGCACCAGGTGGTCATTGTCTGTGGGCCGACACCTGGGGCTGGGGGAGCCTGGCCCCCTGAACCTGGATGTCCCCGCAGCCGGGTCACCCTGTGCTTTGTGCTGTGGTGACCACAGTGTGCTGC
>NW_005276481.1:0-407 GCF_000412655.1 Myotis brandtii | reverse complement strand
TATGTGCTCTTGACCAAGAATCAAACCCGCAACCCTTTGGTGTGCTCTAACCACTGAACACACCAGCCAGGGCTGTTTTCCATTTTCTTATTTAACCTATTGATGGAAAGATACATTGTTGTCATGTTTTGCCCTTAAAGCCATTGCAGCTACCATATTCAGAGTGAGAAGCCTCCTGGGGAGAGGGGCAAGGAAAATAAAGGCAGGGAGGTGACCAGCATCATGGCAGGTTTGGGGCCTGCTCTGTGTATGTGGAGGGAGACAAGAGGTGGGGCCTGGAAGGGCAGCAGGGAAGGGACTTGGGGTCCTGCGATGAAGAGGGGGTTGGAGACAGAGCTTTCTGTTTCCCCTCCCCTGAGCACTGACAAGGTAGAACTAGGTCTCCTTCCTTCTCCATCCCTGACTCT
>NW_005276480.1:0-407 GCF_000412655.1 Myotis brandtii | reverse complement strand
GCCAGCCACCTTCTAATTAATTTGCTTTTAGTGTGCACGAATCTGTGCACCAGGCCTCTAGTTTTTCTATGATAGCTAAAGAGTAACTGTTTTTTAGCATTGACTTAGTATGCCAGAATATAAATCCAAATGTATATGATTCTCTGTGGTAACTCATTTCAAGAACTTGTCTAATTGTAATTTTCAGTGTTTTCCAAGTTCTATACTTAAATAATACTTTGCCTTCTGTTAATTTCTGTCTTTTCTCATATTTTTCCATATCAAAAGATTCATATTCTTGTTTTACTCTTTTGTAAAATAGGTTTCAGATTATCATATAATGTCATAATTGCTTTAGAGAACATAAACAAATTTTAAGAAATCTTATATTTGAAAAGATATGTAAAATAAAAAATATATATATGTGT
>NW_005276479.1:0-407 GCF_000412655.1 Myotis brandtii | reverse complement strand
ACAGTGCACAAGGGTTCCCTTTTCTCCACATCCTTGCTCAGCTATACTTTTGTTAGCATGGGGATTCCCAACAGAATATCGAAATTGTGTCTGCATTTAACTAATAATCTTTTTAAAGTAATAAAAGCATATTTTCAATCATCTGAATAGTAACCTTATTCATATCATTCTTTCCTTTTTATGAAACACTGTTTTTCTTTTAAAAGGGTCTGTCCATTACTAACATTTGAGAGCACTGGTAAACTGCCTGCCAGAGCATTTGTTTTTATAAATGTGTTGGCACCAAGTTGTTCTGCCTCAAAGATGAATGTAAAATCAACAGAAGTGAACTTAAGATGGAAATCCTGTCTTTCCGCCAAATGACATCAGAGCTGCAAGACAAAAGCTTGACTGCAGTTCCTAAAAGT
>NW_005276478.1:0-407 GCF_000412655.1 Myotis brandtii | reverse complement strand
TGATATGAGAGAGACACATTAATTGGTTGCCTCCTCCACATGCTCCCACCGGGCAGGGTATCAAACCTGCAACCCTTTGGTGCTCTAGCCAATGCTCTAACCACTTGGCACACTGGCCAGGGCCAATCAGTTTTAGTTTTAACGTTGAAATTAAATATATTTTAAAATAAAAAATTAGCAATCATAGTACCTTGAATCGTATGATGTAGGCAGCTATTAGCACACCGACACTTTGTACCAAATCCCCCAAAGCGTGTACAAACGCAGCTCTCACTGCCAAGCTATCCTGCCCATGGTTGTGCCCATACCCAGGACCTGTGGTAGGAGAATTTGAAGGCAGGGAGTGGGAATGGGCGTGATGGTGACCAGATTGGTTCAACAGAAACCCCATTCTGTTAAAAAAAAAA
>NW_005276477.1:0-407 GCF_000412655.1 Myotis brandtii | reverse complement strand
ACACGCGTGTCATAGGTTCGCCATCACTGAAATAGAGTAAAGGCAGATTAATGGAGGAGAAAAATGGATATCCTAATAATTTAATGCTAGGATAGCTTTTTTCTTCATAGACATTCATACAGACACACATGTTACTTTGGAAAGCATGTTAAATATCATTTACTTCTCCATTGCCATGAGTCATTAGAAATGTGATAGTTATAACCTACCCCTTCTAAAGGGGAATATGAAATTGAAAAATCTGCCAGTCATGTTTGGGGAGTCCTCTGATCCTTTGCTGGGAAGATTAGTATTTAAATTAAAAGTGGTGTCAAAATTATAAAAGATTAAATCCTATCAGAAATGCCAGAGGACTTTAGAATGGAATTCATCTTTTAGACCACCTAATAAATAAAAAGTATAAAATG
>NW_005276476.1:0-407 GCF_000412655.1 Myotis brandtii | reverse complement strand
AAATGCAAAAATAATATCTGATTCAGAATTTTAGTCTTGAAATAATGTATATATTTTTATTCTAAAGCAATTTAAATGAAAAATCTAGATTTATTGAATTGGCATGAGCTTAAGAAACTCAATGAAATAAATTGTTGTCTAGGTAGATGTCTCAGATACAAACTTTTCCAATTTCCCACTAACATAACTATAAACACTAAGACAAAATGAAAACCAAATATAGCACCGAAAGAAAGCTCTAAAAGTAAATCTAACTCCAGCCTCTGGAGAGAGTGTTATATGGCTTCAAGTGGATGGAAAGTCTACCTGGGGGAGTGCCCAGGAAAGAGAATACCTACTCACCTGAAATGTTGCCCAAAAACCATATCATCATGTAGACCAGGGGTGGGCAAACTTTTTGACTCGAG
>NW_005276475.1:0-407 GCF_000412655.1 Myotis brandtii | reverse complement strand
CATGTAGAATTAGGTAAGAAGAACCAGTCAACTATTGCAACTATTGGTATCGTTGACTTTTTGCTGAACTCAGTCTTTAAGCTCAAGCAGAGTAGCCTTTGGCAAATCTTTTAACCTCCCCACACATCAATTCCCTTATCTATAAAAGGAAATGATGCACCTGCCTGACTTGTGGGCCATTACCAGGAGCAAAGCTGAAAATTAAACGGCAAATGGCTATAAAGTGATATTTTTTTTTTTATTACACAATGCAATAGGCTCTGCAGTGGTTCGGTGGGATGGACATGTGACTCTATACACACATGTGCAGCATATTTGGCAACCCAGCAATTTTGCTAAGTAAATGACTTAGAGAAACAAGGAGACATACAAGAATGCTCATAGAATTATTTGGAATAGCAAAAAAA
>NW_005276474.1:0-407 GCF_000412655.1 Myotis brandtii | reverse complement strand
AAGAATCCACTTGTGTATCACAAATCCAAGGGTTGTGTTTTGTGTGTGTTTTTTCAGCATTAGGGGTCTTAGTCCCAGGCTTTGAAGACTACAAATTGGAAAAAGCAATCTTAAATGTCTCTATGGTAAAGGAACAAGAGTTCAATACCACTATGTAAACTTTGAAGATACTCTATTCAGAAGTTAACAGTTTAGCCTCTGTGGTTCTCCAGAATCATTATGTCCTAGAAACACAGACTGCCCAACAAGGAGGAACTTGCGCAATCATTGGTGAAGTGTTGTCTCTATATAAACCAAACAGGATAAGTAGTATCTAACTTAATTCTGTTAAAAGAAAGGACTACTATTTTCCATCTGATAAATGAAGGAAAGGCATTTTATCAGACTGACTTATTCCCAAGAATGGG
>NW_005276473.1:0-407 GCF_000412655.1 Myotis brandtii | reverse complement strand
GGGTTCCTTTTTCTTGGCATCCTTGCCAGCACTTGTCGTTTGTTGATTGGTGTAAACAGACCTTTTATATTTTAATTGCAGTAAAACTAAGTGAAGAGGAAATTTAATTAGCCAATGAGTGATTTTACTATAACCTCCATTTTTTGCTAATCTGTCCTTAAATATTGCTGGTAAATCAGCGATTTTCAACCTTTGTCACCTCCTGGGGCACCTAAACTAATTACTAAAATGTGATGGCACACCAAAAAATGTTATATTTTCTGCTGACTTGGCAAAAAATATGATTTTGATTCATTCACACTGGCCAGTTATTGTTGTGTTGGCTGTTATCATTTTTAAAATTTGACAATCTAAAGGGAAGGAGGTCAGTGTCCCAGACTAAGTAATCAGGTATGGCGTGTTTTAGA
>NW_005276472.1:0-407 GCF_000412655.1 Myotis brandtii | reverse complement strand
AGTTTCTTTTGTTCAAATATTGTTGGTGTTGTGTATACGCACAGTGGGTCCAGAGGAAGGTGGGAGGGGACAGGTGGGAGGAATTGGACGTTATCAGATAATTACTTGAGCACTCTCTCTGTGCCTAAACTTCTCCCAATCTTTTGGTTCCCAGATCTCTTGCCCCTCAGTCTTTGGACTGCCTCGGTGTGAGCATTACTTGGGCAATGACTATCCCCATAAACATAGCATATGCGAGTTACAAAAGCCAAACTAGATGTGACCCTAGACAGCTACACGTGAACCCACATGACTGTGAGCAGTCAGAGCAACAGATAGGCCTTTCAATGCACCAAAGTAGAATAAAGGATCAAATCACACTAATGAAAACAAATCAAACCAACATAAAAACAAAAGCCCTGAGAGTG
>NW_005276471.1:0-407 GCF_000412655.1 Myotis brandtii | reverse complement strand
AATAACACATTCTTGCCTAGTTTCTCCAGAAGGAATGCAGCCCTGCTGAACACCTTGATTTCTAGGCCAGTAATAACTATTTGGGACTTTTCAACTCCAGATCTGTAAGATAACAAATTTGAGTTGCTTTATACCACTAAGCAAATGGAAGCTAATATGCTATTTTTCCCTTTTCTAACTGATCATAACAAACATCCCAAGAGATATAAGAATTAATTGAGAGAGAAATGGCAATGAAATATAAATGGTTACTGTAGAAATATGAAAAACTTGCTCATGCAATTTACTTGAGTTTTCATACTATTCAGGTCTCATATCAAATATACAACTTCTTTAAGAATGAGCACTGCTATTTTCACTGAAAATTATGATTTTGTGGGTTATAAAAGATCCAGTTAATAAAAAGC
>NW_005276470.1:0-407 GCF_000412655.1 Myotis brandtii | reverse complement strand
GGCTTTTAATACACTTTCCAATGAAAATGATAAACACCAACTAATAACATTATACAATGACTCGCATGCTTTGTTTTGTAGTTGCTCTGTTAATTCGGGAACTGGCTCTTTGTTTCCATAGTGGAGGTAGAGTTACAGGCTGAAGACGTTCCTTAGGCCTGGGTTAGGGCAGTTTCTCACTCTGGCACCAATGACATTTTGAACTGAATGATTCTTTTTTGTGGGATGCTGTGTTGTGCACTGTAGGATGTTTAGAGATATACCATCCCCCCAAACCAGGACAATAAAAATTGTCTCCAGACATTGCCAAGTGTCCATCCAAGTTAACATCACCCCCAGATGGGAATGACTAGACTAGGGGATTATAATATGACTAGAGGCCCAGTGCATAAAAATTCATGCACTGG
>NW_005276469.1:0-407 GCF_000412655.1 Myotis brandtii | reverse complement strand
AAAATGCCAGCACCTACATACTTAGGAGGGTAAACATCTGTGTTTTTGGAGAGAAAATATTTACTTGGCTTGTTGAGTACTGTGCTCAGTTTAGTAGAACCCAAGTTAAGGATGAGATATAACCTTGAGAATTACTTTGACTAGAAGGCAAAGGTCTGTAAAAACTATTTTTACTCATACAAGAATAGTATTAACTGATGACGTAAACATTTTTAGGTAGGATCAGATTAGCATGTGCATTGTTAGCCAATACTATAAGGTAGGGGTAAACAAAAGACATTAAGGATACAGAAAAATAGGAAATGTGTTCATTGATCATATCTTCATTGTTTTCCAAAATGAAGCTGAGCTCTTCCCATGGAAATCTTGTCGTGAAATATTAAAAATAATAAAAGTGCAATAATTTT
>NW_005276468.1:0-407 GCF_000412655.1 Myotis brandtii | reverse complement strand
GTGTGTGCAGCACAGTGCAAGCCCTTGAGCTGTTCTAAGGGCAGAGGTGTACATTTTGCTCTGATATATGTGCTAGCCAAAGACATGTCATAACCCAAAAGGGGAAAAAAACAGTAGTAATTCCTTGGGGATAGCACAAGGTATTCCTAAAATTTAATTCAAGGAATATTCTTTGATATTAAGTTCATGTCATTAGCCTATACCTTCAACTGCAGATTTGAAAATTGTTTCCATTGACTGGTGAATTCCTGGTAAATTTTTTTCTGCAAAAATATCACTTTTCTGCTAAAATTTTAAATTGGTAAATCTTGGTAGTCCCCTTCCCTCTCAAGTTTTAAAGCCAGGATTTTCTGAAAGATTGTGGTAACTCAAGAATTATTTGCTGAGATGCTTCTATGTGCCTCATT
>NW_005276467.1:0-407 GCF_000412655.1 Myotis brandtii | reverse complement strand
AAGATCCCATCCTTAACCCTTCCCAGACTAATTTAAAACAATAATTTTAAAATTGTGCATTCACAGGCTTCTCTAATGCTCTTGTTCTAAAAGTAGGTTTGCATCACTAGAAAATGTTTCCTGTTAGAACTTCCATGTCAGATCTTAACTGATTTTTTTATTCATTAGACTGAGCTGACCAAGGTTTCAGGGGTTTGTTTCCACCCTCTACTTATACTCTTTGGGTGAATGATTTAGTAAATATTTTCTATAAACATCATTCTGAAGTCTTTCTCCTTCACAGTAGGTGTGGCATTCTGCCTCCACCACTTTTAAGCCGTACGCCCTTAGCCACGTTACTTAATCCTTCTGTACCTTAGTTTCTTTCTTTGTAAAATAAAAATAATAATAGTGTTCTTTACCTTGTA
>NW_005276466.1:0-407 GCF_000412655.1 Myotis brandtii | reverse complement strand
ATAAATTGCACTGTCTTAAAAATTCACAAGGCAAAGTAGAAGAGAACATAAAAGAGGAAGAACATGAAGGAGCAGACACCGTGGGAGAAGGGAAAAACAATTTTGGCTTTGGTTTATCTGATTAGGCTGTGATAATGCCCTTCAAGGACCTGTCCATCATCGCCTCACTTAGGTCAGACAAGAGTCTGACCCGAATGCCTAGGCGACAAAGGGCAAACAATGCCAAATTCAATTTTAGCTGATCCTTGAAAGAAGGGAAAAATGTTCTTCAAGGAGCCTGTTGAGAGCACCACATGAACCCCACATTTTTCATTTCTGGCATGTTAGCTCTCGTGTTAACACTATGATATAAAATAGGAAGCAACATAAAGAGGAAGATAAAGAGAGCACAGTTTCTGTTCCCAATC
>NW_005276465.1:0-407 GCF_000412655.1 Myotis brandtii | reverse complement strand
GCTCTATCCACTGAGCCACACCAGCCAGGGCTCAGACCGTTTTGAGTGATTCATAGTCATTCAGATCCTTCTGCGGGAATGTGGGGCGTTGCTGAAGCCCAGCCTGTGGTTTTCTTTCTGTGCTCGATATGGAAGCCTGTGTTTTCGACACCACACGGCACTCCCTGGAATGGCGATCTTCCCACGCCACGGAAGGACGCATCTTAGCAGGAGAAAGAGAATGCTGAACGACGCGTGGGCGAAAGGAGGGGGGTGAGTTCAGGGGTGACTGCATGGAATGCCAAGGCACGTGGTCGGGGACCCTGTCAGTGACTTTCAAAGAACGTTTGCCCATCAGCCCCAAACGTGTCAGCTAAATGCTCCCCTTTCACTGAAATGGCTGTTGAGAGAGATTTGGGACACTGATC
>NW_005276464.1:0-407 GCF_000412655.1 Myotis brandtii | reverse complement strand
AGATAACAAAGAACAATCTCCCTATCTTAAGGTCAATTGGTTAGCACCCATAATTCCATCTGCTACCTTAACTTCCTTTTGCCATGTAATATAATAAGTTCATAGCTTCCAGTCATAAGTATGTGGACACCTTTGGGAGGCCATTATTCTGTCTACACCTCAGGTAATCAAATCATTCTTTTTCTCTACATCTAATATTTTCCCTCAGAATCCAAGTCTCCTTGGATTTTTTTAATATGCAGGTAATGAGTTTGAGAATACAGGCTATTTGATCATTAGATTTTATGTTAAACTAGAGGCCCGATGCATGGAATCCATGCAAGGGCCTTGGTCCTGGCCCCGCCCACCCCCATGGCCAGGGACCTCTGCCGCCTCTGCCTCGGCCCCCACCTGCTGCGGCTTTGTCT
>NW_005276463.1:0-407 GCF_000412655.1 Myotis brandtii | reverse complement strand
GGCAGGGACCAGAGATGTGTTTTGCAGAATTCTAGCCCCAGGATCACAGGAATGAGCAAGGTTCAGTTTGAAGCTGAGAGTCAATAGCTATTAACAAACACACTGGTCACTGTTTCGCCGTAGGGGATTACAAAGGAGAATTTAGGTTGAGCTCCTAGGAAAAAAAATGCCCACAGAAGACATTAAGATTCATCCCCAGGTTTGGCCATCCTAAATACTATGTTTTATTAGTGGCTATCACTGCCATAGTTTCCTTGTAGCTGCAGTTCAATTTATTAAATATGCATTTGTCATTTATTATAGATACAAACCCAGTTAGGTGTAGTACCATAACTTTGTGAGAATAGGCACAATTTGAGGACTTTTATTCAGATACTAGAGGCCCAATGCACAAAATTCGTGCAAGA
>NW_005276462.1:0-407 GCF_000412655.1 Myotis brandtii | reverse complement strand
ATCTTCTATCTTGCTATCCACCTATCCATCCATCTAAAATTTAGGACCCCAGTTTTATGGATGAGCTCAGAAGGGTCCTTTGTTTAGTTTATTGCTCTGCTGTCACCACCTTAAAATTCTTAATATTATTTTGAACAAGGGGCCTTACATTTCCAATTTGCATGGGGTCCGCCCGGCACATCGTGGAGCTGGTCCTGCAGCCATCGATGCACTCACTGCCGCGATGGGGTCCTGACTCACTGGAAACTTCCGTGGAAGAGGAGGCCTGAGAGGCAAGCAGGCTGAGACCATGCGTGGCCACGTGCCCACTGTGTTCTAGAACCTTCAACAGTCGGCTGTGACCCCTCGTTCTAATCCGCTCTCAGCAGCCCCTGCGCTCTCATGACTTCAGACCTCATTAACCCTTT
>NW_005276461.1:0-407 GCF_000412655.1 Myotis brandtii | reverse complement strand
TACCTGTGCACAAATTTCGTGCAACGGGCCTCTAGTACAAATATATACATATTACATGTGTGCATATGCATATTTGAAAACATAGTTAGGTGCATAGCAAACAAACTGTTCTTTACCTTAATTTCTTCACGAACCATAATGTCTTGGTGATCTTTCATAAGCAGGTTAGGGGTAGGTTTTGACAGCTATGTATTACTCCAGTCTGCAGACAGGCATGATTTACTTGGACAGCACAGGGGGTGGGATTTTGAAATATGTGTGCAGGGGAACGAGTGGATTTATAAATAGGAATTTAGATGACAGGAGCAGTTTTGGATAGGCCAGGGGGCAGGGCAAGCTAGCGTGTTTCTTCTCAATGAACCTGTTCTATATCTAACTGTGTGTGTGTGTGTGTGTGTGTGTGTGTG
>NW_005276460.1:0-407 GCF_000412655.1 Myotis brandtii | reverse complement strand
TTGTATTTGAGAAAGAAAAGTCAACTGGTTACATGGGTTAGGGCCTGGGTCCTATTATTAGTGCTCTTGTAAGAGCTCCAGTCTCCTTCCTTCTGGGGCACCTTAAGGAGATTCTCTGGGGTGAATGAATTTACACTTGTTTCTTATTGGAATCTCCCACTTTGAGCACTTAGGTTTCACCTTCTCTGTCCTCATAAGTAGGTCACTATTTCATCATTTTCTGTTTGTGTATATAAATGCCTCCTTTAAAAAAAAAGAGTTTGTATTTCTGTTTCTCATTCTCTGGCTGTTTTTAGGTTGACTTCAGAGAAGTGAAGAAGGCAGAAAAGTTTTTGCTTCACTACCTTAAAACTGGAAAATCTCTTAGATAATTGACTTTAAAATTGAATTTGAAGGAGAACCTGAGT
>NW_005276459.1:0-407 GCF_000412655.1 Myotis brandtii | reverse complement strand
AATAAGGCTTAGAACTCCAGCCCAGGGGTTGGGAGGTTCCTGGCCTGACCGCTAGGGGGCGATGGTCCCCCTCATGGAACCTGAGGGCGGGCGAGGCTGGTACATGGGTGGGGAGTGCACGAAACCTCAGGATAAACAGGGCGTCTCTTCAGGGCCACTTCGCAGGAAGATCTGAGAACAAAACGTTGCTTTAATATTAAAACAGTTATAATTAGAGAGTGGAAATGTGGAATAGTGGCTAATTTAAAGACAACACAGAAGACTTCAAAGAAATGTGCTTGTGGCCTGATCTCGGGGTGACGCCCAGATCCCCAGGAGTCCATGCCTGCTCTTCAGCTGGGAGGGTTACGTTGGAGTGAAAGCTTGAGATGCACTCAGTTCTCAAACTTCCACACCCTCCTGGGACA
>NW_005276458.1:0-407 GCF_000412655.1 Myotis brandtii | reverse complement strand
GCCATCACTGTTCTATAGGTATAAAAAAGATAAGAGAACCAACTTTATGTCAATAAATTTGACAATTTGATTAAATGGCTAAGCAAATTTCTTGAAAAGCCCCAAATTAAAGCCAACATAAGAAGACTGGAAAGTCTAGAGAATCCTAAATATTTTAGATGAATAGAACCTTGAATTAAAAGCACTCCCACAATAGAAATTCTGGCCAAGATGGCTTCACAGATGAATTCCCTCAATCAGGTAAGGAAGAAATTACAGCAATGCTATACAAACTCTTCCAAGAAAGAGAGGGGGTAAAAAAGGAACCACTTACTAATGCATTATAATGCAATCTAACCTGGATATCAAAAATCCACATAGGTAATATAAAAAAGGAATTACAAGACTCTCTCATTAGCACAGATTCA
>NW_005276457.1:0-407 GCF_000412655.1 Myotis brandtii | reverse complement strand
TGGGTTTTAATTTTTGACTCATCCTGCTACTCTGTGCCTTTTAATTGATGAGTTCAGTCCACTTACATTTAGGGTGATTATTTATACACTAGAGGCCTGGTGCATGAAATTGTGCATGGTTGGGGTTCCACCAACCCACCCCGATGGGGGCCCATTGGGCCAGGCTGTCAGGGGGAAGGGACCGTGGGTAGTTGGCCAGCCGGCCCTGCCCCCGATGGGGGTGGAGGGAGCTGATCGGGGGCGGGGTCAGCTGGAGGGGAGGAGCTGTGGGCGGTTGGCTACTGGGTGGAGGGGCCATGGGCGATTGGCCATCTGGCCACACCCCCGATCGGGGTGTTGGGGGACGGGCTGGCTGGGGGCGGGCGGCCCGATCAGAGCCCTGATCAGGCTGGTTGGCTGCTGCAGTG
>NW_005276456.1:0-407 GCF_000412655.1 Myotis brandtii | reverse complement strand
TGCCCAACCAACTGAGCCACACTGGCCAGGGCCATGCCAGGTGTTAAAGGGGCGCACGCACACGTGGACCTCACTCTCCGTGCTGGGCACTGCCCACGGGAAGGCGCGCTGATTGGCGAGGGAGGGTACAAGGCAGCGAGAGACGGGAAGGACCCAGAAGGGACGGGGCAGGCAGGGGCTGGCGGGCAACTCTGACCCGGAGGCTCGGCTTCATTTCCCGGAAAATGCCCGCTTTGCAGAGCCAGGCGCCCCTCCCCGTGCCGTTCCCGCCCTGCCTGGCGGGACGGTGTTCCGTGCCTACACTCGGTCGATTTCAAAAAGCTCAGTGAGTCTGGCCAGTGTGGCTCAGTGGTGGAGTGTCAACCTGGGGGCCAGGAGGTCACGGTTCGATTCCCAGTCAGGGCACA
>NW_005276455.1:0-407 GCF_000412655.1 Myotis brandtii | reverse complement strand
GTGCCTCACTCCTCCCAGCTCTAATGCTCCCTGGAAAACCAGAAGTCCTGCTTCCTCCTTGTTAGATGTAGAAACTGAGGCCCCAGAGAAGGTGCCAAATTGGAATTGGGGGGCAGGTAATCAGGTCCCAACATGGAACCTCTGAGTTTCTGAACACAGTCATTCCCCAAATATTTATTGAGCCAAGCCCATGACAGCTGCTCAAGAGACAGCAGTGACCAGAACAGGCTGGGTCCTTGCCTTCCTGGACCTGGGAGTCCTAACAGGTTAGTCAGGCACCAATGTCAAAGTGCAGCTGATGCTAGGAAGAAAAGATAAACATGTGGGCTGTAGAGTCAGGAAAATTCCCCTGAGGAAATGAGGCTTGAGTTGCAGAATAAGATCTGAGAAGGATGCACTGGACAGAG
>NW_005276454.1:0-407 GCF_000412655.1 Myotis brandtii | reverse complement strand
AGGCTTAGCAGGAGGAGGAATTGATACCAGACAAAACAGGTTGGAGACCACCTGTCACCACTTGAGCCAAATGAAACAGAGATGGGGTTGGATCATGTATGAGCCTTTATTCCAATAAAGCCGGTAGCATGGAGGAGCCATCGGTCACCCCCTTGCTAGTTGGCTGATTATATATGATTGAGGGGTAAGATAGCTACGTGCAGCTGTGGGCTGCAAGTGTAACAGGGAAAGGGGAGGGTCAGGTCTGCAGTCCGGCCTTCAGGAGCGCAAAGGCGGATCACAAGGTGGCTAATCTGTGATGCTACAAACAGCTCAGCCCTTCCTGGGACTGGAGAATGGTCAGATGGTCAGCGTTCTTGAGGCCAACTTGTGGAGGGGGTCAGGGTCCGGGCATAGCAACCAAATCA
>NW_005276453.1:0-407 GCF_000412655.1 Myotis brandtii | reverse complement strand
GAGCTCTGAGATGCTCATTCTCTTCTCACCCCTGACCCCAGGGCTCCTTATGGATGGTCCCTACTGCTTCATCCCTAAGAATAATTGGGAGACCCTCAGAGACCCACCCACCCAGTAATCCCTTTGGCCTCTTTGGAAGGGCCCAAGGATCAGACTTCCAGGATCCTGAAGCAGAATTGGGGCACAGAGGAGGTGAGGATCTAAGCCTTGCGTATGCCATGGATTCTCCCAGGAGACAGCACTCACCGAGTGCTTTCTAAACTGAATGCAGATGTGATCCTACCAAGAACAGGAGGAGGTAAGATCTGAGTTTCCACAAATGATGTTAAGTAATCCATGATCTGAAGGATTCCCTGGCTGAGGGAGGAGAGTGAGAAAGAAGTGAGGATGGAGCTGTGTCCCTAAGA
>NW_005276452.1:0-407 GCF_000412655.1 Myotis brandtii | reverse complement strand
ATGAATTCCCAAATTTACATGTTGAAATTCCAACCCCCAAGGTGATGGTTTTGAAGGTGGGTCTTTGGGAAATGATTAGGACATGTAAGCAGAGCCCTCATGATTGGGATTGCTGACCTTAGAAAAGACCCCAGGGAACTAGGCTTCCTTTCTACCATGTGAATTACAGTAACCGCACAGCTCTCAAGCTCTCACCAGACACTAGAGCGGCAGTGCATTGAGTTTGGACTTTCCGGCCCCAAAACTGTGAAGAAAAATAGTGTATAAGCCACCCAGAATATAGTATTTTTGTTATGGCAGCCCAAACAAATTAACAAGATAAAACAATTATGTTGTTTCTGTTCATTTAATTTTTATTCATTAGTAATAAATAACTGCTCTTATTTAATAACTAGAGGCCCGGTGCA
>NW_005276451.1:0-407 GCF_000412655.1 Myotis brandtii | reverse complement strand
TTTCTCTGGACAGACCCCAAACTTTGCAGTCAGATGGGTCTGGGTTCAGATGCGGGCTCTGCTACCCGCCCAGCTGTGGAATCCTGGGCAGACGACTTCATCCCTCTCGAGCCTTCATTTCATTGTCTCTGAACTGGACACAGTAATACTCCCCTCGAAGACAGGTTCTAGGGTTTTGAAGGAATGTGTTTCTCCATTTGGGTCCAAGTGCAGGAGGAGAAGAGAGTCCGAGGGTCAGTCCCTTGCCTCCTGCTTCCCTGCTGCTCTCGGGTTACGTGTGACAACAGCACTTGCTCTCCAGAGGTCTCTGTTCTTCCACCTGCAGGGCTCCTGGACATAGAGCTCCCGTTGTGCTGGCAGGGCACCCGGGGGTGGAGCTGAAGGTGGTGCATGGCACAGAGGTGCCC
>NW_005276450.1:0-407 GCF_000412655.1 Myotis brandtii | reverse complement strand
ACAGCTGCTGCCACTGCCTCTGCACCCCGACATTCCTGTGCCTCCAGGTACCTCTTCTGGGGACAGTGAGGGAAGGGTCCCTGTCCGCAGCGAGGGCTGCCGGGGAAGGCCCTGGTCCCAGGCTGTACTTTCCTCCCGCTGTTCCTGAAGGACGTTCTGTGCTCAGCCTGTCTCCTCCATCAGGTCTCTAGGTGGCTGGTTAGAGAGACAGAGGAAGGTCCCAGCTTCGCATGGATGTGTGGGACACGGGGGATGGGGAGGATGTACGGAGCCTGTCAACGGGCTTGGTTTTAAGGAAGGAGAACGGGAGCTGGGGGAGGGAGGCGATTCATTGCGTGGTGGGGAGAGGATCTGTCCTTCCCGCTGAGAAGCTGCCACCTGACCCTGGAGCATCACATCTTTCTCGG
>NW_005276449.1:0-407 GCF_000412655.1 Myotis brandtii | reverse complement strand
TAACTTTTCTAACTTTAAAGGAATACAATTACTAAGTAGAATTTAGAATATAGAAAGGACATAATATATAGAATATACAGAAATAAAAATAATGTTAGTTTTAAAGTAATATGTATTTGATGTATTTCCTTTTATGACTTTTATATTTAACTCAATTTTTAAACAAAATAGTTATATATAAGATGGTGTTTTCCTTTTTTCACCTAATGTTATATTATAAATCCTTTAATGTTATTTATAAGTCTTTGAGAACCATTTTAAGCTTGTATGTTATACTCATGTGACTATTCCAAAATTTATTGCAAATTATTCTTTATTTAAGTATAACAGATCATTATTATAATTAATGTAAGATGAAGTGTATCACTATTATCCTATAAATAAAAGGCTAATATGCAAATCGACCA
>NW_005276448.1:0-407 GCF_000412655.1 Myotis brandtii | reverse complement strand
TGAGAGTGAGTGAGAGGGAGATGGAGGGAGATTGTTCAGCACCCAGGCTCTGCGTAGCGCTGTGATGCTTACAGAGCAACTGACTTCTCGCCACATGCTACGGCATCGTGCATCTTGAGTCATTTCGAAACTCCTGCTTAAAACTCATACAGTGAGCACTCCAACCCTGATGTGAGCATCAGTGCGAGTTAATGTAGTTTCAGTATTTACTTGTTTGCTCTCACTGAGTTCACAGGATTGAATGAGTGGAAAGGCTAACAACTAATATAAATATACTAGAGGCCCAAAATTTGTGCACTTGGCGGGAGCAGGGGGGTGGTGTCCCTCAGTCTGACCTGCACCCTCTCTCAGTCCAGGAGCCCCTGGGGGACGTCCGACTGCTGTGGAGGTGGGAGAGGCTCCCGCCA
>NW_005276447.1:0-407 GCF_000412655.1 Myotis brandtii | reverse complement strand
TGGTTCTTAGGAAGAGCTCACCTTTGTTATCCCTCCCTCCTTTCCTTCCTCTTTGCTCATTGCCTTGGCTACGGTCTCTCCTAGAAGTAATCTACACCGAGAGAGACGGTATTGTGACCTTCTAGCAAGGGCTAGGGGAATATACGTGGGGGCCTTGATGGTTTCTCAGTCGAGGTGAAGAACACGGAGGTACAAACACGGGGAGTCAGAGCGGCCACATGAGGGGGGTGGAGAGATTCCTATTTGGGTTCGTGCCCTGAATCCTGGCAAACTGACCACCTCAGCTCAGCACACACAGCTGCTCAACCCTGACATGAACACTGTTATGTTCTTTATGTTTCAAAGGCTGTTTCTTTTTAAAAAATATATTTGTATTGATTTCAGAGGAAGGGAGAGGAAGAGAGAGA
>NW_005276446.1:0-407 GCF_000412655.1 Myotis brandtii | reverse complement strand
TCAGATTGTACATTCCTTAAGTTTATGGAGTTGACATTTAGTATCTATGGAGTTGTAATTGAAATAGTATATATGCATGTAATTGAAATAGAAAATTGTTTTCTGATATTAGGGGGAAAAGTAAAATTTAAAAATATACTAAAACTTAAAAACAAACATTCCCAGATCCAGGATGTGTACATGGCCCAGTATGCAAAAAAACTGAAGAGAACAACACAGTCTATTATCTATGATGCTAACAGAAGAGGAGTGATTAATGAAATATCTCTGGTGCAATGTGAACAAAAAAGAAAAGTTACTGAAGATAGACTGAACAATCTTCGTGTAAAACTGGCAGCATTGCTGCAGAAACTTCAGCTGGTGAGTGATGGGACTTTGAATAGTGGGAATATCCTTTGTGGAAAGAG
>NW_005276445.1:0-407 GCF_000412655.1 Myotis brandtii | reverse complement strand
TAAGGCTTTTAAGTGCTGAGTCTGTTAAAACTATTTCAGTTGAAGGCTTTATTTTGCATAATAGAACTCTAAAAATATTGGTTATAATTAGAATAATATAATAGTTAAGAACATTGGTACTGGAGCCGAAAAGCCTAAATCTGAATTCAACTACTTTGCTTATTAGCTGGCTGAATGGCTATGTGACCATGGACAAGATAACTTTCCTGTGACTCAGTTTCTTGTTTTATAAATTAGGTATTATAATAGTACCTTCTTCATAAGTTAGTAGCTAGGAAGAAATACAACAAGTGATTACAACCTTGTCTGGCACATAGTAAATGTTCTGTAAGTCAATATTATGTTTTTATGGTTATAGAATAATGTTATTTATTTCCTGAACCCAACTGCTTTGTTTTTCTTGTTAT
>NW_005276444.1:0-407 GCF_000412655.1 Myotis brandtii | reverse complement strand
TTTTTTTTTCTTCTCTCAGTCCTCTTCAAGCCCTTTGTGGAAGGACACTTGCTATTTATAAGTATTCAATTTTTGAACAATATACAGCTAAAGTAATACATTTTAAAAGGGGGAAGCTGAGTGACATTATATTAAAAATTTGATACATAAATGTGGAAGTATAGATAACACTTAAAATGCAGAATATCATGTTTTAGTATAATAGTGGCAGGTTTTCTCTTCCCATACAAGGACAATGTAGAATATTTTATGGAATGTGATCAATCCAAATAGGCAAAGTGATCTCTAAAGTATAAGTGACTTAGATACGACATTTTATTTTTAACTTTTATTTATTAAATTCAGAAAGAGGGGAAGGGAGAGAGAGAGGGAGGAACATTGATTTGTTGTTCCACTTATTTATGCAT
>NW_005276443.1:0-407 GCF_000412655.1 Myotis brandtii | reverse complement strand
GAGCTCTCTTACATTATTTTATGGAAAAGTTGTCTCACCTCCCGGGCCTCCTGTGGGTGAAAGCCCAGGTTGGCCAGCAGGTCCCCGGTGACTTTTCGAAGCTGTTCCTTGGAGCTCACTTCTCGGTGAATGAGCTGGGAATCCGGAATCTAGCTCCACGGGGCGGAGGACGCAGCGGCACATTTAGCTGGGAGGTTTCCGGGTGGGGTTGACTTTGCTGTTTGAGACGCGTGCGGGGGACCTGGCAGAGGGCCTCGCGGTGCGAGGGGAGGGGGGCCCGGCCCCGGGACTGACCTGGCTTCTGTTCCAGTGGACCTGCTGGGCCTCCTCAAGTGGCGCTCCAACACCAACCTGCTGCAGCAGAACCTGCGCCAGCTCATGAAGGTGGATGGAGGGGAGGTGGTGAA
>NW_005276442.1:0-407 GCF_000412655.1 Myotis brandtii | reverse complement strand
AGACAGACGGACACTTAGCCTTTTATATATATAGATTCACCTCAGGATTCCTTTTAGTAAAGCGCTTCCCTGTGGGAGGCAGTCTAAACTAAGGTGTCAAGAGCACAGCCTTATTTGCAAATGCCATTCATTCTGCTGGAATGGTCTTCACTTCTTGGACTCAGAATTGGGAAGTGCTTCCCCCTGCTCTGTGCAGTCATTCTCCACTCTGGCTTTATCAGGATGGTTCACTTGCTTTGTCTGTCTGGTTCTATTGCCCGCTCCTCCAGGAGGGCAGGGACCAAGTTCATCTCATTCACGGTTACATCCCTAACCCCTAAAGACGGGCCCAGCACATAGTAGGTGCTCAGTAAATAGTCATTCAACAATTATCTATTGGGCATCTACTACGTGCATGGTTCTAGGAG
>NW_005276441.1:0-407 GCF_000412655.1 Myotis brandtii | reverse complement strand
TGCCTAACAAGTTCTGTCTTTGAATGTTAGGCTCTGCTGCCTTCTATAGCTTAGAATGGGGGATGCGTACCCATTAGGATGGGGTCGATATTATTATAGTAACAAACAGCCCCAAAGCTTCCTGAAAATGAAACGAAAACTTCTCTTGCAAACCTTCGCCTCATCTTCTCTGTTGCCTTTAGGAACAAAACAGGCCCAGAATTCTGAATCCTCTCAGCTCAGCCACACCAACCAAAACCTTACACGGCGGCACTGCAGCCTGTCCCCCTCTTTCACCCCGCCACACTGCGCGTCACCCACCAGAGACTTACTGTTCTGGACTCTGCAACCTGGCCTGCAGGACCGGACATGCGACCACACCCGAGGCTGGAGGGTAAATGGGTGAGGCTGAGTTGAACTCTGTAAGC
>NW_005276440.1:0-407 GCF_000412655.1 Myotis brandtii | reverse complement strand
ACGCCGAGCTCAAAAGGTTCGCTATCACTGCACTAGGATGACTGAAATTAAAAAGTCCGAAAAGACCACATGTTGGCAAAGATATAGAGCAAGCAGAACTCTAGGGTGTCACTGGTGGGTGCAGAGTTTTCCTGTTACACTTAATTAAAAGATCATTTTTATGACAACATCGTATTAGGGGTGATAAAAGGATCGTAAATTGCTTCATGAGGTCACCAAGGAAGTTCCAATGCCCCATTAGTTTTCATTGTCCAGTCCCTAGATATCAACACTCATTTTTATCACAAAGTTCATAAAACATATGACCTTTCTGGTGGCAGTACACAAATGTTCCCTCAAATCATATCCAGCTTGCTTCCCATCTTATGCTTATTACTGCCAAGGGCAGATGTAAACTAGGGCTGATA
>NW_005276439.1:0-407 GCF_000412655.1 Myotis brandtii | reverse complement strand
CTTTACCTTTCACACTTATATTTTAAAAGATGGTAATAACAACAATTTCTTGTTTGTATCAAAGATTTACTTTAAAAAAATAAACATAAGATTGTGAAAGCTCTTTATGAGCTGTAAAATATTATACACTATTGTTGACATTAAACAAATTTATGGTTTTTGCTTTATTTATAATTTGCATTCTGCATTCTTTTAAAATGAACTTGTGACATCTTATAATAAAATACACAAACTCTAAGATAATTAAATAGGAAAATAAAATAAAAAATCACCTAGGAGAAAGAAAACACAAAGATACCCCAAATCCTAAACTAAAATGGTGCAGTGGAAGCTGTTTTAGCAAACAGCTAGACTACAATTCCCAGCCTATTTGCAGTTAGTTGTGGCCATGTGACTTGGCTCTAGCC
>NW_005276438.1:0-407 GCF_000412655.1 Myotis brandtii | reverse complement strand
GCCTCGCGGGCATGTTGCTGGGTGGGGGTCTGCTCCTGGGGGCGCTTCAGCTTCTCCTGCCCCTCTTGCCACTCCTTCCTGATCCCCAGGCCCCAGCCCAGTGGTGGGTCCTGGCACAGCCCAGGCCAAAGCAATGGGGACCCTTCCGCGGTGTACCTGGAGCAGAGGCCTTCGTTGGGGAAGAGGCGGTGTCTGGTGTCTTCCAGGAAACCGGACGGAGCCCGTGGTGACCCCTGGTGACCCTGTTCCCAACGCTGGGGATCCAGAGGCAGCCTGACTCGGGCTGTCATGGATATGCTGGCAGAAGACGGCGTCTGCATTCTAAATCATGGAAAAGCCCATAGGAGAGATAAGTGACTCCGGACTCAAGATATTCAGATGAGTCTGTTGCTTCACATTTTGCCCTT
>NW_005276437.1:0-407 GCF_000412655.1 Myotis brandtii | reverse complement strand
ACCAGAGGGTTTTTTTTTCTTTGCTTTTTTTTTAGAGTGTGGAAGGGAGGGAGGAAGGGACGGGGAGAGAAAGAGAGAGAGAAAGAGCAACATCAATGTGAGAGACACGTGGACTGGTTGCCTCCCGCACGCGTCCCTACGTAGGGGAGTGGAGGTGGGTGGAGGGGGCAGAGAGCAAACCCGCAACACAGATAAGTGCCCTTGACCGGGAATCGAACCCGCGATCCTTAGGTCCAAGAGCCAACGCTCTAATCACTGACAAAAAACTGCCAGGGCTAACTTTTCAATTAAAAAAAAAAAGGTTAATATAAGGAAAATGGTCCAAACAGATCCCAAATTCAGAGACACACTTTCAGGTTTTCTGTAGCCGGACCACCACCGCACCCGCCCTGCCCCAGGCCCCGCCC
>NW_005276436.1:0-407 GCF_000412655.1 Myotis brandtii | reverse complement strand
GTTTGGCTTAGTCATCTGCTTTCGCCCCAAATCTCAAAAATGCGTGTGCAGTTTGCCTGGAGGCAGAGTCATTGCGTCTGTGAGTACCCAGGCCTGTGCCTCCACAGAGAGGAAAGGGACGCCTATGACACTGATGTAGAACGGTAAGTCAGTCCCAAGAATTCAAGGGAAAAAGAAGCACGCTCACCGAATGGCGAGTACATTGATGCCAATGTGTTTTTGTAAGAATTAGTCAAAAGCTTCCTCAGCTCTTCGCTTACATTTGTAAAAACAACAAAAATGAATTGAATGTTCCATTCATTCAAAAGTGGATTGGGCCCGGTCGGCATGGCTCAGTGGTTGTGCGTTGACCTAAAACCCAGAAGGTCACAGTCAATTCCCAGTCAGGGCACATGCCCAGGTTGTGG
>NW_005276435.1:0-407 GCF_000412655.1 Myotis brandtii | reverse complement strand
GTTAGGGCAGAAATTTGCATTTTAATAAGAACCTGGGGCAATGCTGACACAAAGGTAAACAGTTTACCAACACACTTTGAAGAACCAAATTCTTAAATGGTGCAATTTCAATTCCCCTGAGCAGTAGAGACTTCCTCCCCTCTGCTTCCATGGAAATAAGCCCCTGGGAAAAAGTAGGAAACCAACTTCAAAATCCCACCTAATTAGCATTTCATATGGCACCTTTTGTGATATCTACTTCTTCAATGAAAGAGGCCTTGTTGTGTTGACAGACTTTCATCTCTTTATACCAGAGCTAAAAGGTGGCATTCTCTGGAGTTTTCTCAAAACCTTATTTGATGCATCTTTGGATTTAAGGAAAGGACCTCCTTATACCACATTAAGTTGTTGGCTCAGCTTCTACTCTT
>NW_005276434.1:0-407 GCF_000412655.1 Myotis brandtii | reverse complement strand
CACCTGTGCTAGAGGTATCAACCATATCAATTTTCTTGGAACTGTCCAAATTTTAGTACAAAGAGCTTTGCATTCTGGGAAACATCTCAATTCCAGGTGAACTGGGACTAGTGGTCACTCTGATCTGTGTGTATTTTTCTCTTAGAATAATGTGGTGTGGGATTTGGAAACTGCCAACTAGGAAAGCCTTGATTAAAGCAGGCACTTGAAGCTACTTGAAGTTGATGAATGACTATTGTGTCTGAAACTTCTCTTATGCATCTTCCCTTTTGCTGGTTCTACTATTTACAACTGAGGACATTGTGTGGCTATGTCAGGAGTGTCACCATAAGCAGAAATGGGTTAATTGTAAGTAAATAAGGTCATTCAGATTGGGATGATTCATGTTGAGAGGAATTATTCTCAAA
>NW_005276433.1:0-407 GCF_000412655.1 Myotis brandtii | reverse complement strand
TGAATGCAAGTCTAACTGATACACAGGTACTCCCTTCCTCCACTCCATAGCCCCCTTTACAGAGAGAAGCCAGAGCTTTGTAAGTCGAAGGCTAGGACATATTGGTCACCATGGAAAAGCTAGGATGTTTTTATTTTTTTAAAGTAGGCTAATTGGAGAATGGAGATGAATTATTCAAGAGAAGGGAGGGATCCAATCTGGGAAAAGAAAGACTGGGAAGGATGGGAAACTATTAGATTCCACAAATGGTAGGGACTTGAGTGGCTCCTGTGTTTCTTGTGTCACCAAGTGCACAGCACTGAGAGCAGAGGTAGGTTGGTTCTTTGTAGCTGAGTCTGGTCAGTAGAGAAGATCACTGTAAAGGGTGTTTCTCACCCTGCCCAATGCAGCAATTCTTGGAGACCACT
>NW_005276432.1:0-407 GCF_000412655.1 Myotis brandtii | reverse complement strand
GTTCATCCTGTCTTTCTTCTTATTTTTTTATCATCCGCCTTAGATTCTGAACAGGCGGTTGTGTGTAACAGATTGTACTTGCTCAAGTCTTATCGATCTGTAATTTAAAAGACATGTATTCAAATGTGGAAAGAGAAACTCTTTTCATGTCTGTGAATATGATTTTGTTAATAAGCATTTTTTCCTCTCCAAACAAGTGCAGTATCCTTGGTAAACGCTCTTTCCTGCCTTGACCATATTAAGAAAATAATGTTTTATTTCAAATGAGAGAATACATAATGCACTACCTGTGCAACTGTGATGGCATTAAATCATAACCATGTACTTCCTCTTAATTTAGTCCTCTCCCTAGAAAAAAATGTAAGTTCCCAAAAGGAGGAAAAAAGCTATGTCTTAAAATGTTTTAG
>NW_005276431.1:0-407 GCF_000412655.1 Myotis brandtii | reverse complement strand
GAATCTGTGCACCGGGCCTCTAGTATTTTTATATATTTAGTCTACAGATTGACAAAATACTTTATGAAAACAGAACCAAATTATATATGTTATACTTACTTTAACCCATGATGAACAGAAAGGTGGTTCATGGAACACAGCCTCAGCATCTTGAATGCATGCCTGCTGTCCTTGGTCTATTACTAGCCTGAGTCTCAGCATCGCTTCAGATGTATCATCATGATGTGGGAAAAGTCATGGGCTCTGCTCTAGACTAGAAGGAGACGGTTGTCACCAGAGGACCAAAGCTAGTGACCATCTGTGTAAAGCCCTAAAGGAAGAATAAGAGCATTTCTGGAGATATTTTGTCCCTTGAGGATAACTATGAACAAGAACGATTCTAGTCTGAAAGAAGGACCTGCTGATGT
>NW_005276430.1:0-407 GCF_000412655.1 Myotis brandtii | reverse complement strand
TACCACTAGACTAGAAGCCTGCCAGTCTGATGGTGAGAGTGCTCTCTCTCCAGTATTGATACTGTGTGTGTCCCCATCGGGAGGTTGGGAATCTCTGACGTGTACTAGCATGTGAACTACCTCTTATTAGAATTGCATGTGTTTGCCCTTTGTCTCTTAAGAAAACACTGACTTTTGAGAGTTTTCTGTACCACGGGGATATTAAACCTTTATCTGGCCTTGGGTTGTAAGGAATGCTTTCCAGCTTGTGTTTTGACTTTTTCCAGATGTCTGCATTTTCCTAATATCTGCTTTGGGCACAGGAAGGGGCAGTCAGCCTTTGCCTGACTGACTTCTGGCCTTGGGGTTACACTTAGCACAGAGGCCTCTGTGAATGTACTTCATGCTCAGGAATTTAAAATATGAAC
>NW_005276429.1:0-407 GCF_000412655.1 Myotis brandtii | reverse complement strand
AGCTTTCATTAGTCCATTTCATTCTCCTTGTAGAATAGCCTCTGGACATAGACCATTAGAATATCATTTCTATAGTAGAGGTCACACAATTATATTCTTACCTAAATTGAAAACACATCTCTGTCATTAGAGCATAAAATGACCTCCATTTCACAACCACTTATTTCTACTCCACAATCAATTAATGAAAATAAAAGAGTTTGCTACTTTATACTTCAGAGTCATTTCTACTGGCAGCATATAGAGACAACTGTATTTAAACGAATGCTGGTGATATTTAAACATCTTTATATAGAGAAAGTCCTAGCTTTTCTTCTCTAAGGTGGTAGTTTTCCACTCAGATGATAGGGAGCTATAAGGCATGCAAACTCAAAATCAGTACATACCTAGGCTGAAAAAAAAAACCC
>NW_005276428.1:0-407 GCF_000412655.1 Myotis brandtii | reverse complement strand
CTCTTGCATGAATTTCATGCATTGGGCCTCTAGTTCATAATAAAATCTCATAAATTAATAATAAAATGATAAGCATTCTAATGCAAAGATTACAAATAGTCAATTCACATAAAATAAATAGCTATGATCAATAAATATATCAAAAGATCTTCAACCTCATTAGTTATAAGAAATACAAATAAAAGGAACATGTGGCTATCACTTTTGACCTTTCAAATTGGAAAAGATACAAATATTAGTACTAGGCACTGTTGGATAGAGAACCAAGGACCAAGAATTCTTGTGCTCTGCTTGTATGAGTATGAATTTGAACAATTTTTTAAAAACGTAATTAAATTTATTGGGACAACATTGGTTAATAACATTATATAAGTTTCAAGTGTAAAATTCTATAATACATCATCTGT
>NW_005276427.1:0-407 GCF_000412655.1 Myotis brandtii | reverse complement strand
CAGTGTAACTGCCACAGCTGGAGAGGCCATGGAGACGCCGAGCAGGACTGAGCACTGAAAGCAGAGGAGCCAAGAGGCTTGTACACAGACAGACATTGACACAAAGCTGGCTCTGCCCCTACAAACTCTCTGAGCTTGTTCAAATTACATAGTCATTCAAGTGTTTGGCTTTCTCAACTTTTAGGGTGACCTACATGAAATTGCTAATATTTATTGGTTTTTAATCTATAAAATTAGCAATTTCATAATTCATCATCTATATCTACATCATTCAGTGCCTGTGATTAAATGAAATGTTTCTGTAAACTTGTAGGTAGAGTATAAGTGCATTTATCATTTATTTTAGTTCCTCTGAGAAGAACTCTTGATTAAAAGATATCTATATATATAAAACCCTAATATGCAAA
>NW_005276426.1:0-407 GCF_000412655.1 Myotis brandtii | reverse complement strand
TTTGAATAATTATTAATTCCAATGGGTTAAATCTGAACAGAAAGAAATATCAATTGAGCAATCAGCTGTTAAGGTGTGTATATATTTTGGGGGGACATTTCTGTACAGTCCTTTAAGGTAGAAATAGATATTAGTCTGTCTTTACCAGCAAGAAAGTCAAGATTCAGTAAACTGAATTAAAAACTTAAATTAACTTAATAGTTTACTATAAGTATGAAATGGTAAAACTTGTATACCTGTTTGACTATAAAATGCATGCTACTGGCACTACATCATGTTGCCAGTGAATTCTTATAATTAAAACATTCCACATTTTAAATATGTCAGACCAAGCTGTCTGTCAATTATTGATTATATGAACACATACAATTGAAAGGAAACATTCAACCAATTTAGAAAAAAAAACC
>NW_005276425.1:0-407 GCF_000412655.1 Myotis brandtii | reverse complement strand
GGCGGGCCAGCTGGACCCCACCTGTGCACAAATTCGTTCACCGGGCCTGTACTTGTGTATATAACTTGGTTTCTTGATCTCCTCAATTAGCCTGTTTATGCATAAAAAAGTATTATTTTTAAACAAAATGTACCTATTTTCTAACACTTGTCCTTGTCTTTTTGTTGTACAAATATTCAATTCTAGGTAGACCTTAAATACAGAGAACTGAAGTAAGGTCATTTTTTCCCTTGCTTTTGATACTTGTTCACATATGTAAAATGTTGAAAATTACAGCAAAATATTTATTGTATTCCTGTGAGTGTCAAAACACACTTCTTTCACATAATTCTGGAACAGGGCAGGTCAGCAAATCCCATCCTCACTCTATGGTTAGAACACAGCTCACAAAGTTCTTTCTGTTGTCT
>NW_005276424.1:0-407 GCF_000412655.1 Myotis brandtii | reverse complement strand
AATTATAAAACCATTTGTTTTCTCCTGGTTGCAACTTCCCAAAGTCCTCTTCTGTACCCTTTTTTCCTTGCACCTCCAAATGAAATGCAGCAGAATAATAAAGGGGGAAGAAAAAAACCAATAAGTACCCTGAGCATAGAAAGCAAATTTTCAAACGGTCTTTATTTCAAAGGCCTAGGCCTGTCCTTGGAAGTCTAACCAATATGTTTACATATGTTGAGGACAATGCGGTATTTAATCTTTGGAATGCATGCTAGTTTGAAAATGGATTACCAAAACCCAAAATACACTTCCTAATCTTACCTCTTGTTCAGCAGCGCAGTAGTAAGAAAAATATTTGGGAGAAAGAATCAGTTTTGGGAAACCCTTCTCTGGTAATCTTGAGAAGCAACCACAGTGGGAGGCAG
>NW_005276423.1:0-407 GCF_000412655.1 Myotis brandtii | reverse complement strand
GTGCTAGCTTCCTGAACTCGGACTCTTCTTAACTCTGAGCATCGACAGTTCCTGATGATAAACTAAGGAGAGGCGGGCAGTCTAGCTGGTCACAAAGACCGCAGACTCTGGGGTGAAAATGGGCAAAAAACCTCAGCTCAGCCCACATGACTTGGGGTGAATGTCTCCACGGTTCAGTTTCCTTATCAGCACATTGGAATAATCACCAGAGTAATAATAACAATTCCTTCCTTATGGGATTTTGTGAGTGTTTTAAATTTGAAATGAGTGAAAACACCTAAGAACCAGTAACTGACATATTGGAAACTACTACCACATGTGTGCTAAATATTGGTGTTATTACACATACAAAGTGCAGAGCTTACTGGGTGACAATAAAGTTAAATTTTTCCATATATATATATATA
>NW_005276422.1:0-407 GCF_000412655.1 Myotis brandtii | reverse complement strand
CCATCAACCTCCTTGGTAGCTTTTCTACAGAAATGATTGCCCTCGTGCTCCAGGCAGCAGGTCCAAAGGTGCGTGGGTACCCAAGCATTTCAGCTCCCAATCCATCACAGACCCCCAGGAGTGGCCAGACACAACCTGCCCATCCCCCCTGCCCCCCATGGCGCGAGACGACTGAGAGGAGGTCACAGTGATTGGTAGGGTCCCAGAGACATGGTGGGGGGAGAGGACCACGCTGCCGGTGGGTTCACGAAGCCGAAGGACACCTGTCACGTTCACAACCCCCATCACACAGCCCTGCACACTTTCTTTCTGTCTGGACATGTCCGGAGGGGCCTGGCTCCCCCAGACTGCTGAAGTGAGAGGGCCCGGGGCTCTGAGGGTGTCACGCTTATTTGATTTTTTTTTTT
>NW_005276421.1:0-407 GCF_000412655.1 Myotis brandtii | reverse complement strand
AACTGAGAATCAGTCTTTGCCAATGCAAATGCTACAATCTTCTGTAAGACAGAACCATGACAACTTATGAAGACACACACAAAAGATGCCCTTACACCATGCCTAGCCAAAATTTTCTTCATGGTTTCTTGAACTGGAGAGTAACTTTTCATTTTCTAACTTTTTTCAGTTTCAGGCAATATTTTATTTGCATCTATATTGTGAGAAAGGTATTCTGATGTCAACTTTACAAGTGAGCAAATTAAGGCAAATTTAACTTGCTTAGAATCAGAAAGCCAACAACTGGTGATGGTAAATCTTAACTGGTTCTATTTGACTGCCAAGCAAAGTTCTTCACATGACACTTTGTGGTCACATTGTAATTATAAATGCAGAAAATCCATTATGAAAATTTAACTAGGAATATA
>NW_005276420.1:0-407 GCF_000412655.1 Myotis brandtii | reverse complement strand
ATAAATAAATAAATAAATAAATAAATAAATAACACACCTCTACACAATATGACTTCCATGTGAGAGTTGTCTGTGCTCACTGCCTATTTCCTCACCTCCCACTCATGCCTCAACCCACTCCAGCCTGGCTTTCACCTTCACTACACCACCAAAACAGCTCAAGCTAAATCCACCCACATACCACTCAATCTGATAGGCATTTTTCCAGTCTCTATTTGACCTGAGCTCCCTGCAACATTTGACCTTATTACTGACCTCACCCTTCTTGAAATTTTCTATGCTTCTTAAGCACACATTCTCATCTGCCTTCCGCCTCTTGCCAGCCCATCTCTTCTTCATTTACCTTACAGACTTAACTTCCTCTACTCAGCCAGAGCAGGCTGGGTTCCTAGCTCCCCATGCCTCTC
>NW_005276419.1:0-407 GCF_000412655.1 Myotis brandtii | reverse complement strand
CAGGCGCTGGCGGAAGAAAAGCAAACGTGCAAATAACAACTGACAATCCCGCTGAGAGAGCGGCAGCGCCGTGGGGAGGGTGCGCGGGGCCGTCTGTGCTTGTGTCCGAGCACACATGTGCGCAACCATCGTCGTCGCCGGGGACCATGTTTTCCCGGACCCGGAACAAGGGAGCGCCCACTCACGGAGGAGCCCGGTCTGCAGCCCAGATGTGACCCCAGCCGCGAGCAGAACGGAGTCGGGCCGGTCCTCTGAGCACGCAAGACTCTCCGCGTCCTGGGAAGTCAAGTGGATCTGAGTCCTCGGCCCACGGTCCTCGCCAAGGTTCTCTAGTGCAAACAGCTCACAGAGCAAATGACTCACCGTTGAATTTTTTTATATGTCGTTATTGATTTCATAGAGGAAGG
>NW_005276418.1:0-407 GCF_000412655.1 Myotis brandtii | reverse complement strand
AATGTTGTCTGGACCAGAAATAAATCTAGCTTAGCCCAGATGATACAATAGCCTGCTCTTTTCTCTTCCCCACTTCTTGGAAGCAATCCCACCCATAGTAAGTATATGTTTGCTTCTGCTCTTACATCGCATACACTTACAGGTTTAATGATGCCTTGGGATATGTGTATCAATAAGCTCATTTGTCTGCAGATGTTTAGTTAAATCTCCCAGTTTTACCTTTGTAAGTACTAAAATCGACTTTGGCCCTTATCAGTGAAGTCTTTGTCTTATTTTTAATGATACTATTCTAAGTGCTTTATGTATAGTATCTTACTTAATCTTCAAAACTACCTTGTGAGGGATGTTTTGTTATTACTGTTATACCTTAACAACTTGTACAGCTATTTTTAATATTATCAGTCCTT
>NW_005276417.1:0-407 GCF_000412655.1 Myotis brandtii | reverse complement strand
CAATACTGTCAACAATAAATAAATAAATATATATTAAAAAGAAAATAAATAAACACTTACAATTTGAGAAAATTCACATACAATTAAGATTTGTGGCTTCTTTTGAGAGCACAGGAAATCTGTCAAAACAGAATCAGCAATCCGATGGTCTTAAGTAGGGGAGGAGCAAATTCTTACCACCTGTTATTGCCTTTGCATCTCATTTGATTTCTGTCCCCTAATACAATTGTGGGGCCAGGGTTGGGCAAGGTGAGGGAAGGTGGGGAGTACTGAGGATGCCTGGGGTTCAATTTCCTGCCATTCCAATGGGAAAGGCTATCAGTATTATCATAAAATTGTAAAGTTATGATTGTAAAAGAATGGGCAATTTTTAAAATACTTGAGTGTATAGATGCTTATCAACTAGA
>NW_005276416.1:0-407 GCF_000412655.1 Myotis brandtii | reverse complement strand
ATCAGTTTTTGTTCTAAAGACTATAAACTCCCATGTTCCTTTGTAATTATTTTTACGTTAAATAGATGATTTTCTTTAAAGAGTTTTAAAGGTGCTTTTTATTTATAGACCCACTCACTCTTTCTGGTGTTCTTCATTGATACAAGCCCTTCCTATAGGACCAGGTTTCCATCTGAAACATTTTTTCAGACTATAGAGCTCCTTTTAGCATTTCCTGCTCTCCTGGAGATAGATTTTTTCCGTTTTTGTCTGCATGAAACTGTCTTTATTTCATCTTTATTTTGAAAGTATATTTTCACTGGCTACAGAATTCTAGGTTGACAGGAGGGTGGTTTGTTTTTCCTTTCAGTACTCTAAAGATGGCATTTTATTGTCTTCTGATCACTATTATTTCTGATGAGAAATCA
>NW_005276415.1:0-407 GCF_000412655.1 Myotis brandtii | reverse complement strand
AGCCTGGCCTGTGCCCTCTCATAGTCCGGGAGCCCTCAGGGGATATCTGACTGATGCCTTAAGTTGCCATGGAGGTGGCAGAGACTCCCGCCATCACCACTGCATAATTGTTTGAACTTTCTCCCTGTCCTTGATCTTTTATTACATTTTGTATGTTTATTTAAAGTTGCCCCAAATTGTGTTTAAAGTGAAATAAGGTATATATGTGGTTAAAGTTGGAACAAAGTGGTGTGGTCTAACTCAATACCATTCATGTTTGTGTGATTAGAAGAATAAGACTAAGACCTGTGTCAATTTAGAAAATATAGATATACTTTTGGATTCAAGGCATAGAGATTCTAATTTATGTAGGCCTGAGATTTGACTCAGCTCTCAATCCTATATAATAAAAGGCTAATATGCAAATA
>NW_005276414.1:0-407 GCF_000412655.1 Myotis brandtii | reverse complement strand
CTGTACACTCCCTTCCTCCCAGCCACTTGCGTCACCCAGGTCACAGGGGGAGGTGGGTCGGGGAGGGGGGTATTACTTAATGCTGATGGCAAACTCTGCTGCGTCCTTCACCCGCTGCCGCACCAAGAAGGTCCCGTCGGAGCGGTTGGTGAGGATGCTTTCTGCTCCGGCGCGCTCCATGGGGCCAGCGTACCTGCCAAGACACACCAAGGACAGAGGTCTGCACCGACCCCATATGGCTACATGGGGTCACGTTTTCTCCTAACCCTTGTGACTTTTTTTAAGTTGGTGACAGCCCAAGTCCAACCGCCCTTAGACACCAAAACAAGTCCGGAGGAGGCAGTGGCCAGGGTCCAGAAGTGGGCAATTTAAAGGGTGGGGGTGGGGGGGTGGGTCAAAAAATTCAG
>NW_005276413.1:0-407 GCF_000412655.1 Myotis brandtii | reverse complement strand
ATCATATTTTAAGGCCTAAATTATCTGTAATACTTTAGCACGTTTATTTTTTTAGCTTTAAGAGATGATTGTATCAGAATGTTTGGAAACAGTTTTCTCGTGGTAAACAGCCTAAATTTGTCCCTGTTGGGCACACTATGTAATGACTTAGATTTCAGCTAGATTGACCGCAGCTAAAAGAATGGCACGTGTAGCCTTTAACGATCCACTGGGAACTTAAAAGCCAAATTAAGAGACTACAAACCCAGTCATCTGTGACAGTGACTTTAATCACCTCCTGGAGGAATTTACTAGGAACCTACACTTTTCCAGTTCAGATAAGAATCTTCTCATATATATGTTTAAAAATATTTTTTTTATTGATTTCAGAGAAGAAAGAGGAAGAGAGAGAGAGAAACATCAATGAT
>NW_005276412.1:0-407 GCF_000412655.1 Myotis brandtii | reverse complement strand
CCCTTCCTCTCTGACATCAATAAAAATATATTTGAAAGACAGGGCTCTCATCTGGACCTTTGCTGCAGCAGCCAGAGACTCGACTGCACTGCTCCCCACCGAGTCCTGCCTCCTCTGCGGGGGATGAAGAGCCGCATTGCCAAACCACCATGTCCTTGGGCCGCCTGCTTCCCGGTTCATTCCGAGGTGCTCGCCAGCATTTTCCTTGGTTCACATGAACGCTTTGTTCCACCCTAAACACCAGGCTCACCACCCTCAGTGGCCCCCTCTGGGCTCCTCGCTTTCCTCTCAGGGGCATGTCCCTGCGCCTGCATTCGCGCTTTAGCAGTGAGCTGAGATGGTGTGAAGGCGGAGCCCTGGGTGGCCTGCAAGAGGGTCCATCTGGGACTTCCCAGCCCCTGGCTGAA
>NW_005276411.1:0-407 GCF_000412655.1 Myotis brandtii | reverse complement strand
TCCCTCTCCCTTCCTCTAAGAAAGCCAACAGGTTTTACAACAGCTAATAGAGAGAATCAGGAAGCCCTGAAGCCCCAGATGTTAATCCAGACCAAGTCTCTGGACTTGGATCACAATCCCTTGCATGGTGAAGATGAAAAGAGACTCAAGTTTCTGAACACCCCTAGCTTTGAATCTTCTATTGAATCCCCAAGGCTGTAAATCAGCTTGAGGATCAAGTAGGAAAATGATGAGGAAAAGAAGACATTTTGGGGGGAGGGGGGCTCGAAACCTGAGTCTGTGCCAGTAACCTAATGTACATTCTTGATGGCCTGTAATGAAGACACTGCCTCTTTATCCACAATCTGTCTAGCAAGACCAGTTTACCTAAACACTCACATTTTTCAGAGGCCATAAATCATGAAGAA
>NW_005276410.1:0-407 GCF_000412655.1 Myotis brandtii | reverse complement strand
CTTGAAGGTTAGGCAGGTGTGGAGATGTGGAGAGCATATGGGAAGGGGATTCTTGGGGAGAGGGATGTTGTGATTTAGGCTCCTGTGCCTGCTACTGGGTTTGGTTAAGAGCTATGGCTCATTCCTGGCTTGTGCTAATGGTTCCCTTTTGCACCCCCTAAAACAGAAAGAGGCCAGTGTCATGGGAGGAGCTGTGCACAAAGCACTGAGCGTAGGAACTGTGGCATTCTATGTGTGGCCTGCTTTCCAAAGTGATCCCAAGGTCATGCTTAACCAACAGCCAATCAAGCATATGAACTAACCCAACAAAGTGGGACCACATTTCATTTTGGTATTTTGATGTTCATATAAACTTAGGCACCATGGGTGAGCTGTAGACTGTCCTGCCCCTAAGATAGAGGAACTGA
>NW_005276409.1:0-407 GCF_000412655.1 Myotis brandtii | reverse complement strand
ACTCTCATTTCTGATTCCATTGCCTTTCCTTCCCCGTGTGGTAGAAGTAGGGGAGGCAGTGCAGCTGGCCATGGTGAGGGGTCAGAGGTGGGGAGGCCTCACTGGCCTCCCTCTGGTGTAACAGGTGCATGTCTGATGCCAGGGCCCTAGAGGAGGAGATGGCCTCCAGGCAGGTGGAGTGTGGTTCCCTTGGAATAATGCTCAGATTTGCCAGGCCCCTCTGTTGCTGTGAGGAAGAGAGTACACTTCCCTCAGGTCGACCAGCAGTTCACCCTCCCAGCTTCTTCTTCCCAGCAGCTTCCTGGACAGCCCCATGCTCTTCTGCTTCTCCTCTAACTCCCCACTCCTTCACATGGAATCATAAAACCTCAGATGTCCTTGCCATATTTTTTAAGGTCATGGTGAAC
>NW_005276408.1:0-407 GCF_000412655.1 Myotis brandtii | reverse complement strand
CTGTGCTCAACCATTGGGGATCAGATAGACCTGGAGGGTGTGGGGCTTGCAGCAACCAACACTCAGACCTGAGCAGACGTCTTTTCTACTGACAGTGGCAGAGCAGAGTTCACAGCCAGTGGGTCTGCGGGTGTTCCTAACTGGCCAGGGAGCTCGGTTGGCAGTTCTGTCTAATTTTGGTCTCCAGCCAAAGAGTTGCACGGGCCTATTTTATTGTCCCACGTTCTTAAGGAAGCAAATTCTCAGTCCCCAGCCTTGCCTATCTGGAAGTCTGGCCAGAGAACCTGGACAGCTGCAGAATAAGTCCCACCATGCTGCTTCTGCAAGGAGCAGGCCAGTGCCCTGCCCACCTGTTGGGCATAGTCTCTGGCCCCACATAAACCTGTGGGCATAGTCTCTGGCCCCAC
>NW_005276407.1:0-407 GCF_000412655.1 Myotis brandtii | reverse complement strand
TGCTTCTCACCCTCCCTGACTGCTCCCCTTCTCTGAGGTGATAATTTAAGCAGATCTTATGCAAAATGGACCATTAAATACTACTATTTTTTAGCTCCTTCTAAACTGTTCGGGTGTATATTCATGTCATGTTCTGGGGACCCTGTGAGGGGCACTTGAGGAAGACATGGGGGCCACATGAAAAGCATGTGTAGAACAAGTCGGGGGCCCATGGGGGCACTTAGGTGTCATGAAGGTGTCACGGGACTGAACCAGGTCTAATGAGTCAGCAGTTACATCCAAAGACAACTCCAAGATGACTCAATGAAAAGGAACTTCATTGCTGGGCAGCTCACAAGAACACACAGGGGTCACTCCCAAAGCAGTGCGTCCCGAACAAAGGGTTGGACCATCCTCACTCAGGGAAA
>NW_005276406.1:0-407 GCF_000412655.1 Myotis brandtii | reverse complement strand
CTCACAAGGGGCTTGATTTCTTCTTGGTTTGTTCAGGGAGAATGAATGCCCTTTGAGTTATGGGAGCTACAACAGTTGGCATAAATGCAGGCCTTGTGTGGCTCACACATCCCAGCCTGTGAGTCATCACACTGCCAATGACATGCCCTGGTGCAGTCAGCATGCACCCATAACATCATTATTAGAATAAAAAGCCGAACGCCCTGTGGGCTTTCCCCTCTGCACCTCAGGCGCATGTGCTTTTGTGCCACACATGGTGCTGCTTCGCTTCCTATACTTGGGAGTGTGCACCTGTGAAACAGCTTGATGTGTGATTTCCTCCCATCCCAGCTTCCCAGGTCTTTCTTTGCTTCACCTTCTTTCCATCGGTTCATCCCTGCCTTTGGTGAGCTGCTTTCCCTGACCTC
>NW_005276405.1:0-407 GCF_000412655.1 Myotis brandtii | reverse complement strand
GTCCGCAGGCTGATGCTCTATCCACTGACCCAAACCGTCTAGGGCCAACTAATGAAATTTTTTATTCAAAAATGTAACATGCATCCTGTTTTAATTTTACCCTTACGACTCTTTAAGCATCTTCCTTCCTCTTGCTTCATTCTCCCATATCATATTATCTATCCTATCTAATGGGTCTCTTGTCTAATCCCCCAGAAAATTACCTTCCTAGATGTTAGCTCTGTTTTAGGAATCAAATATGAAAATGCAGTCCTTGAAGTCTTTTCAGATTTGTGCAACAACAAACAAGAAACAGAAATAAATATGCGTATGTCCTCCAAATCAAAACTTATATCCAATACATAACATTTCTTAAACCCTATAATTGAAGATACTCTAGACCAGTGGTCGGCAAACTGTGGCTCGCG
>NW_005276404.1:0-407 GCF_000412655.1 Myotis brandtii | reverse complement strand
AGATTGACAGCTGGCTAGCAGGCAAAGGAGGGCAGAGGCAGAGCCCAGGGACCCAGGGAAGTTTGCTGACCAGCCCTGGGCCCCATGCTTCTAACAAGCCTATTTAAAGGGAAGACTGGTCCCTCCTGCTGGCAGCCAAGGCCTGAGGAGACCCACACAGAAGGTGGACCAGTGGGTCGCTTGGGGTTTCAAGCAGATTGTGAAAGCCAAAGGAGGACAGTGCCTGACAGTGGTCAGCATGGAAGTTACTCTCAGGAAGCCCAGGAGAGTGGGCCCAAAGGGAGAAGCCCTGGGGCACGCAACACTGGGAAAGGAACACACTTCCCTTTCCCTTTCTCTTTTTTCTTCCCTTTTTCTTTTCCTTTCCCCATTAAAACTTTTTTCTCTTTCATTTCTTTTCCCCCTTT
>NW_005276403.1:0-407 GCF_000412655.1 Myotis brandtii | reverse complement strand
TTTTAAAAAAGTTTCTGGTGTCGCCACCAAAGACTAAATCTCATCAACACCCAGGGAAAACTTCAGAGCAAGGGAAGTTTTTTCCTCCGCTCTCCTCACTCAGTTCGAACCTGACAACTACAGAGCTCCCTTTCCGGTTCCCTTTCTCTCCACCATCCTCTGCCCCAGAGGATGTATCCCATCCCCTCTGAACTTACCTGGGGACATCAGTGACTACCTGACCACCTGACCTCTATTAGCACCACCATCTAGAAGTTTTATTTGCTGTTAAAATAAAGAGGAGTTTTAAAATTCAGTCATTCAGCACTACAGTCACACATGCTCGAAGAGTCCCTGCTTTGTTTTTGGTTAGTTGTAAGAAAACAGGGCTGGGCGAGCACAAGGAGAGAAGATTCTAGGGTCCCCTT
>NW_005276402.1:0-407 GCF_000412655.1 Myotis brandtii | reverse complement strand
CCTCCCTCCCCATGACCTCCCCCCCCACCCAAGCTCATAGCCAGGACCCCGGATGCCCAGGAAGTGCAGGGGCTGCAGGGGGGATGGGCTTGCTCAGGGCAGGTGGAGCCACGTTTGGGTTTGGGGGGGTCTGCACTTTTATCCCAGCTTCTCACAGTCCCTCCAGAACCTGCCTGGACCTTCAGTGGTGAGGGTGCGGCCCACCCGCCTGGCGGGCACACAGCGCACGCGGAGGCCCCATCTCGGAGCGGGTGGTACAGGAAGCGCGGCCAGGCCCAGGTCTGCGCTGGACGAGATGCATGTGAAGCCACAAAGCGACCAGGTAGCGTTGGCATCAGAGCCGGCCGCCCCGGCTGTGAGCCGCCCGGTACCCCGTCCCGGAACCCTGCGTGCACCTGGCCTCCTCA
>NW_005276401.1:0-407 GCF_000412655.1 Myotis brandtii | reverse complement strand
GAGTGTCCTCTGAGGGGCGTTAGCCCAGGGCTGAGCCAGGCGTTTCTGCTCTCTGGGGAGCCACCCGGTACAGCCGCGTCAGCATTTCGAAGCTGTGTGAGCAGAGGAAGTATGAAAGCTCTACATCCCTGGGGACTGGGTGATCTAAGACACAGAGGCCAAGCTCTGAGGATGGCCTGGACTCACCCACAGCGTGCTGGCTGGGCAGGAGTGGCTACCTCGCTGTTATACCCATGAGCTGCAAGGGATGTCTGGTCCAGGTGGAGGCAACACCAGGTAAAACCATCATGATTCTTCCTCCTGCCGGAGCAGGTGTAGGGCTGCTCCTGGGGACACAGGTCTGCATGACTCTCTTGGGTCGTCTTCTTGGGCGTCCCCTGCTCCCTGCAGACACTGCTGGGATCATC
>NW_005276400.1:0-407 GCF_000412655.1 Myotis brandtii | reverse complement strand
ACGGGACAGCGTGTCCCAGCTGGACTCACATCACACATCCGTCGTTAAGGTGTCCCTCTGCACACAGACCAGGGTGCATAGATTACAGTCTGTGGACCTGGGCGGTGTGGACAGTGAGTGGAAGGCAGGGAGGAAACAGAGGGTCACAGCAGTTACGAGGCCTCCACCCAGCATCGCCACAACCGTGGTCGGTGACTCCCAGGTGCTGCTCAATGCCTGTAAAGCCGAGTGTGGCTGAGAGCTGCGAGGCCTTCAGGCTGGGTGTGAGGAGGCCACACTGCCTCCACCCGGGAGCCTGGGCGCCCCGGCAGCCTGGGGCACATTGGATCCAGTTTGGCTGACCTGGCAAGTGCTGGGGGGCAGGCGAGCCCAGCGGATGAACGGAGCGTGGGCAGACTTTGCGCGGG
>NW_005276399.1:0-407 GCF_000412655.1 Myotis brandtii | reverse complement strand
TAAAGACCCACTATCTACAGACACAAAACTCCCAGGACTACCCAGATGGTCTTGCTCTCTCTGTTTCTGCACCCCAGTAGCATTGGGTATCAATCTAGTTCCACGGTAGGGATGTTTCTATCCTCTGTGAAATCAATAAAAAAAAATATTTTAAAAAAGTACAAATTGGTAGTCAGAAAATAGTCACAAGAAAATAATATTGAGTGTCAACTCTAATTGATAATTAAAATAAAATATTAAATAAAAAATTTAAAAAATTAAAAAAAGCACTCCTTCCTTCAGATGTGTAAATAAAATAAATGGCTTGTGTGATTCGGTGGTTTAGCATTGACCCATGAAGCAGGAGATCATGGTTTGATTACTGGTCCATGAACATGCCTGGGTTGAGGGTTCAGTCCCCAGTAGGG
>NW_005276398.1:0-407 GCF_000412655.1 Myotis brandtii | reverse complement strand
AGAATCTTGGCTGATATGTAAAACTTCATAAATGTTTCCCTAAAGTGCCTGAGACACAGAAGATATAGATAAAAATAAATTTACATATGTGACAAAATTGTTTTCTGAAAAGAGCATAGCTTTTGCATCAGAAGTGAGTTGGAATTTATCTTAATTTGTATACTATGTCTGAATAAGGTGAATTCTCTGAGCCCTTTCTTACTTATAAAATCTACCTTACGGCATGTTTTTAAGGGTTATGGAAGGACAGATATGAAGCAGTGGGTCAAATTCCTATCACTATTAAAAAGCTCCAGAAGCATGGGGATCTTCCACAAGAAGTGATCATCATCTACAATTTTTAAAAAATCCACTAATGTCTCTAAAATAATTAAATACCCAGCATATCTGAAATTTGATTTACTTTA
>NW_005276397.1:0-407 GCF_000412655.1 Myotis brandtii | reverse complement strand
TAGGTGTTTATTGACTTAGCTTGGGAAGATGAAGATACTGTGTGCTACCTGTCATGCAGTACAATGGGCTTCTTTCTTAGGTAATTTTTCTAGTCTTGTACTATTGCAGCAGGCAGTGACCGTAGAAAAGTAAGTAGCATCAGTAGAAATCTATATTGCAGTATATTTGACTTGAGAAAGGAAACAAACTTATTACCGTTGCTTTCCCTGTTTTAATTTTCCTTTTATTTGAAATATCCTTAGTTATTTGCGTCAACTCATAACGGATTCTGTTTTTCAGAACTGCTTTCAAACATCATCATGTACTCGCCCTTAGTTCTTCAGAGTTGTTCTTCTAAAGTCACAGAGAGTTTTGACTATCTGTCCTTTCTGCCCCTTCAAACTGTGCAGGGGCTGCTGAAGGCGGT
>NW_005276396.1:0-407 GCF_000412655.1 Myotis brandtii | reverse complement strand
ATAGAATTTCATTCAATTTAAAGGTAAGACTGCTGCCTGATCACTCTGAGCAACTTGTGCCAGTAGACTAGTAGGTACAGAAAGGAGTTACCACGCTGGCAGGGTAATTATCTGTGATCATCATAAGTAGTAGGAATGCTGCTGCATAATGGGGCAGAGGAGAATATATTTGGCGTTTGGTATTCCTATGCCCAGTTTAACTGAAAATGGTCAAGGAGAGCAACCATGGCCTTGTAAAGGCCTTAGACCCCTTAGTGGTGAGGATATTGGTCATCCCATCAGGTAGGCCACCTAAAGAGCAAAAATATAAGCTAAGAATGAGAGAGGTCTAGAATTCATGGTAAAAAATGGGAATAATAATATAAATTATGGTCTGGAGCAGGGGTGGGCAAACTTTTTGACTCGAG
>NW_005276395.1:0-407 GCF_000412655.1 Myotis brandtii | reverse complement strand
CCCCAAGGCTGCCCTCAGAACCTTCCCGAAAGCTACCCCTCAATGACAGTACCGCTTAACGATCCAGAAAACTCACGTAATTTGTCAGGTGCCATCATAACTGCAACTGCAGGCCAGGAGCCAGCACTGAGTTCATGCTTTTAGGCTAATTGGAGTTTCCTTTCCCGGGGCTCGATGTCCTCATAAGCGGTGGCTCAGCCATACCCTGCAGCGGATGCCTGGGGCTGGGACTGGGCCCACCCTCTACCCACCTCTGTGGCTCTTGCCTTCCCCCTCCCCTATCCAGGACAGAATGACACCTAGAGCTGTCTTGTTCATGTCAGACAAGGGGTCCAACTGGTTTTAGGGACTACATCATGGTCCACACACGTGGAGTGGAGTCTAGCAGCTGGTCAGCAAAGCTGGGG
>NW_005276394.1:0-407 GCF_000412655.1 Myotis brandtii | reverse complement strand
AAACTTGTCCTAGTTTACCCCTAAAATACATGTTTCAGAAAGATTTGTTTTCATGGAATTACATCCCTGGGTTTACAAAGTCCCATTTTCCTTAGTACAGTCATAAAGTTTCTGTTCTGTATTGCAGCCAGATCTAATATAGGAAGCCAAGTGTGACCATGAGCCAAATGTGCCAAGAGGAACCAAGAGACAGAACTACTTTGTTCAGGGGATAAAGTATTTCAAATATTCATGCACTTGCTGTGGCCACACCCATTATGACAAATGACCTCTGTTCCCATGTGTGACTGACAAGCAAAATGTGGTGGTCAGGTCTAAGTTTGTTGTCAATTGACGAATGAATTCATGGACAAAAAAGGTTAGTGGAAGCTAAAATCTATTAGTCCATGTGTGGAGTCCCACATGGC
>NW_005276393.1:0-407 GCF_000412655.1 Myotis brandtii | reverse complement strand
TTTCATAAGGGCACTAATCCCATTCATAAGGGCACCACCCTCATGAGCTAATCACCCTCCCAAAGGCTCCACCTCCTAATTCCATCACGTTAGGGGTTAGGATTTCAACATATAGATTTTGCAGGGACACATTCAGAGCACATGTTTATTTTTTAAAGAGTTGAGATTCAAGTATTAAATTTGAGATTACAAAAATTCTGTTTGTGTGGAATGAATAGACACAACGACTTCTAACAAATAATCTATTAAAATGATGTGTTTGCCCTGGCTGGTTTGTCTCCATGGTTAGAGTGTCAGCCTGCAGACTGAAGGGTCTCTGGTTTGATTCGCAGTCAAGGGCAGGTACCTCAGTTGAAGGATCCCCAGCCTTAGGAGGGGCAAGTTCAGAAAGCAACCAATCGATGTGT
>NW_005276392.1:0-407 GCF_000412655.1 Myotis brandtii | reverse complement strand
AAATGAGAAAACAGAAGACTATTATGGTCTATGCACATGAAAAAGCATGAGATTGGGTTAGGCAAATTTGTTACACAGGAATAATTTTTTAAATGTTGAAATTCAGTAAATATTTTTGAATAAAAACCAATATGACTTGCTGATGAATTGGAAATAACTCTCAAATTTTTACTTTAATAAATGAAGAGTGGATATTTTCATTTAAATAGGGAAGACCAGAGAACAGATTTCATGCATATTTTGAATAACAGGAAAGCAAGATTTATGTACTGGACATGATAATTTTGAGATAACAGTTGGACATCTTGGTTTAAGTGTCCTGGAGCATTGAGTGTGGATTTCAGTGAAAAAGTTGAGGCTAAAGATGCACATGTAGACAGCACTATAGATGGCATTTAAAGCCAAGG
>NW_005276391.1:0-407 GCF_000412655.1 Myotis brandtii | reverse complement strand
GGGGGTATCACTGAGCACAGGATCGTCTGTTATTCTGCTCTCCTGGCGCAGGAATCTGACAACCATCAAGTGACTCCTGTGAGTGGGAAGTGCCTGAAAGACAGTGAAGCAGGTGACGGACTAGAGTCCTGGGTCCAGGAAGTCTTCTCTTGAGGACCTGATCCTTGAGAAGATGGGATGGGGCAGGAGAGCATCCAGGTAAAAGGAAGAGCGAGTGCAAAGGCCCTGGGGCAGGATCCACTGGGCATCTCTGAGGATGGAAAGGGGGCCAGGGCAGCTGGAGCCCTGAGGAAGAGGGTGGGAAGAGGGGAGGGAGGGCGGCAGGGCCCTAACCAGGCATGGCTTTTTTGGCATCTGGTAAGAAATGAGGATTTCCCTCCCTCCTTTCCTTCCTTCCTTCCTTCCTT
>NW_005276390.1:0-407 GCF_000412655.1 Myotis brandtii | reverse complement strand
GTTCCCAGGGGCCTGCTCTGCAGACAACTCAAGCAGCATTTGTCACTGAAGGCACCAACAGCCAGCACAGTCACCCCAGATTCCTGCAGATTCAACCAGTCTTCACTCTCCCACCCCCGCCCCCAGGTATTTGTGTTTGCTCTTGCAAGCCACCTGAATTCCTTCCAGCAACTTCCTCCTCTCCTCTGGTAGAAACCAGGAGTCATACAGGCAGTCATGCCAGACCTCTGAAGCTGCGTGATGCAAGATGCCATTCGAAAATGCCACAGCTGACCACCACATGCAGCCAGCCCCTCCAGGAATAGCTGCACACTCCCAGCATGACCTCCATCACTGGCCTCCCCTGCTGTGCACCTCTGGTGAGAACCACAGCCACACTAACATACGCTGTCAACCAAAACTGCCAC
>NW_005276389.1:0-407 GCF_000412655.1 Myotis brandtii | reverse complement strand
GTGTGTGTGTGTGTGTGTGTGTGTGTTCGTGTGTGTGAAAGGGGGAAATAAATGTGGCTGGACTCAGAATCATGTCCCAGGAGAAGCTAGGGACAGTTCAGCCAGAGCTAGAGTCATCTAGTTAGACTTCACATTCATGAATCCAAAAAATGAAGAAATTCATCAAACCGTGTCTTCTCTGAAATGCAGTATAAATTCAGCAAATGGATAAGTGGATGCTACTTCTGTCTCTATTCAACACGAGAACAATTACAGCTAAACACCTTGGAGAAAGGCATCCAGTCTCCAAGTTTCCTAATTCCATTTCGAAAATAGCTCTAACATCTTCACTTGCTCGTGGCGGGGATAATTAACACTAATGAAGTGAATGTCGGGCTGTGCCTCAGAGGCAGGCAGGGAATCCGACC
>NW_005276388.1:0-407 GCF_000412655.1 Myotis brandtii | reverse complement strand
CACTGTCCAAAAGGACTGTTTCTATCTACCCAGAGGGGTCACCTTTTCTAAGTCACACAAACATGCTGTGTTTCTAGCAACCACCCTGCCCCATTAACCCCTGCCAATCAGTGACCGCTTTAATTATCTAATGTATATCTTTTTGTTCGGAGGTATTTTTGCAGGTATCTTTCATTTAAGTAAATGGCATTATTTTAGAAAACCACATGGAGACCCAGAGAGGTTAGGTGACTTGCCCAAGATCCCCTGGCACATCAGGGGAGAACTGGAAATAGAAGCCAGTACTCCTGCCCCTATTTATAGAAACACCCCTTCTTCCCCCAGCCATATCCCTACCACTCCTCTTCCCCAAGTTTGTGTCCCCATGGCTAGATCCGAGAGAGAGAGAGAGAGAGAGAGAGAGAGAG
>NW_005276387.1:0-407 GCF_000412655.1 Myotis brandtii | reverse complement strand
GGGATCAAGCCCACAACCCAGGCATGTGTCTTTGACCAGAATGGAACTGGGGACTCTTTAGTCCCCAGCCTGGTGCTCTATCCACTGAGCCAAACCAGCTAGGACTAGTTACCACATTTTACATTAGATCCTTAGACCTTACTCAGTTTATGGGTGAAAGTTTATACCATTTTACCAGCTCTCCCTATTTCCCCTACTCCCCAGTCCCAGCCCCCAGCAACCGCTTTGTATTCTTTGTATTTGACTTTTAACTTTTTTTATTTTTTAGATTTCACGGATAAGTGATGCCATGTAGTATTTGTCTTTATCTGGCTTATTTCATTTAGCTTGATGCCTTCAAGGTCCATCCATGTTGTCACAAATGAAAGGATTTCCTTCTTTTTCATGGTTGAAGAATATTCCATTGT
>NW_005276386.1:0-407 GCF_000412655.1 Myotis brandtii | reverse complement strand
AAAAACATTATTCAGCCATATATATGTGTGTGTACATATGTGTGTATATATGCATGTGTGTATGATGAAACATTATGCAGCCATGAAAGTCACAACAAAGATTAATGTAGTATGATATCATTTATATACAAAATTTAGAAAAGCCAATAATATAGAAAGAGAAGATAGAATGGTGATTACCAAAGGCTGAAGAAATGTTGGTCAAAGTGTTCAAATGTATAGTTAGGTGATGACTATATTCTGGATGACATTCTGATTACAGTCAATTGATAATACTGTATTATATACTTCAAAGTTTCTAAGAGAGGAGATTTTAGTGTTCTCACCACAGAAAAAAAGTGATAATTATGTGAAGTGATAGGTGTGTTGTTCATATAGCAATATATGAATGTATCAAATCATCACTT
>NW_005276385.1:0-407 GCF_000412655.1 Myotis brandtii | reverse complement strand
CAGCCAGGGGTGCGGGTGCACCTGCAGGGCTCCCTCCCTCATGGAGGGACTGGGATCCCGCCCCTGCAAATCTCCCCTCTCGGCTGGGAACATCTGGGCCTCCTCTGTGGCCACCGCTGACGGCCATGCACCTGCATGTGATTAGGGCTCAGCAGGCGCCCACAGGCTCCCAGTGGCTCCGCGCTGGTGACATGTCGCAATGGACGGGTTTCTCCCCATCACTGTGCCTCCTGAGCAGAGAGTAGGTGGCATTCCCAGACGCAGGAGCAGCGCATCCATGACCTGGGCAGGCAACCCTGTCCTCAGCGGTGCTCGTCTTTGCCTCCACCTCCTTGGAAGTGATCAGGCATCAGGCAAAAGGGAAGAGGGAGGGGGTGAGAAGCCAGTCTCCACATCAGGCATCGCAG
>NW_005276384.1:0-407 GCF_000412655.1 Myotis brandtii | reverse complement strand
CAACATGAGAACCTGTACATGACTACAATTCCCTACTATGGTCTTTACACAAAACAAGATTATGCCTGTGGTACACGAGCAGCAGTCACAGTGCTAATTACAGGTGTGTGTGTGTTTTTAATTTACCTCTATTCCACATGCATTGAAGGGAGAAGGTTGGGTGTCCAGATTTTAAAGCCTGAGTGTCTTTTTAGAAAATGGTGGAGTCAAATTTCAGCTCCCGTGATGCAAAGAATAAAACTGAATGTGGTATTAACAAGGGACTCATAGGAACCCATTAAATGTGTGATGATTATTTATCCTTTCTTGAGTGAAAACTAAGACTAGGCTAATTGGTGTTGAAGCGATTTTTCTGCATTTTATCATGCTGCATTCATTAGGCAAGGCCTGTTTCCTAAGTGTGTGCA
>NW_005276383.1:0-407 GCF_000412655.1 Myotis brandtii | reverse complement strand
AATCTACTGAGTGCTCAGTGTGTGCCAGGCACGCCACCTGCGATCATTACTACCTTAATTGCCACATGGAGATTTTCTCAGTCCATTATTTCTTTTGGATTTGTCAGTTAACATTCCACCATAAGAGAGGTCTTCCTCCTCCTCTGCTAGTTAGTTAATTATTTACTAACTAACTTATATAATGAGTTTCCATTTAACTCAGAGTTATAATCCATTACTATCATTTTTTTGATACTCAAATTGGCCCAGATTTGGCCAATGGGAGCCCCTTCAAAGTGGCTCTTGTGTCCTTTTGACATGACCTCATCACTCCTTGAGCACGTCCATATCTTGGGGCACAATAAGACAGTCACACTAATTTTCTATTTCCCCTGCCACAGGCCTGAAGTCAACCATCGCTAATTGGT
>NW_005276382.1:0-407 GCF_000412655.1 Myotis brandtii | reverse complement strand
GGGGGGAACAGGACCCTCCCAAAGCAAATGCAGCCAGGGTGGGCTGGACACTGACCCCCACCTCAAAGCAGCTCCCCTCAGCCCCCTGCTCCCCCAAACCCTAGGGATGTGGTCCAGCTGCCCAGAGCCCCCCTTAGAGAAGCGGGGCCTGGGCAAGCCTTGCCTGCGCCCCCGAGGGAGCCAAGGTCTGCCGCACCAGGTGGGCACGGTCCTGGGCCCCCACCGGGGTCGTGGGTCACGGGTCGTGGGTTGGGAGGTGGCTGTGTGGTGTGAACTTCACTCCTCAAATACCTGCCCCCCAGCTGGTGTCCCTGGGAGAACCCCCAGGAATGCCTGCCATCGCCCCTCTCCCCGGCTGCCAGTCCTTGTCCCCAGACAGCCCTGTGACGGGCAGAGGAAAGAGGGGG
>NW_005276381.1:0-407 GCF_000412655.1 Myotis brandtii | reverse complement strand
CGCCGGTTCCTGGGCGCCTCAAGGTAAAACTACCACCGCCTTCAGATCCCGCACCCCACCCCGCGCCCCAGCGCCTCTGTCTCTTTGTTCCCTAAGGGACCTGACTGCTGATCCAGAGGGGTAGGCGAGGGTTTAGGGGCTTCAGGAACAAGGGATGTGGTCAGGGGGGAGGTCGAAACTAGATGGAGGCTTTTCCGTTTCAGGGGTTCGCTGCAGGCGGCCACCTGTATGACTCAGAGGCGCTGGGGTAGGAGAGTGATGTATGTCTGTTTATGGCCAAGTTTCAGGGCTGCGATCTTACTCAGCCCTTAGACAAGGGATCTGGCCACCCTGTCCCACGGTGATACTACTGTCAAGGTTCGAGCCCATAGGTTTCCTTGTTCTTAGCCCTGCTTTATCTGTACTAC
>NW_005276380.1:0-406 GCF_000412655.1 Myotis brandtii | reverse complement strand
TTTATTCTTATTGCTATTATTGTAAGGTTTCTTGCAATTAACATTTGTTGTGAATTGTATAATAAAACGATGTCTTTAGTGTGCTACTGACATCTCATAGCTGTCTTAACCATACTTAAAGGTGTGCTTCGAGTAAATTGGGGGATCCTATTGTGAGAGCCCTGATTTAGAGCCATCATTGGGTGCAGTTTTGGCCACATGAGCAGATCCAGTGGCTGAGTGAGAGGCTTGTATGGTGTGTAGTTCTTGGTGGCTGCCACAGGGAGGCATGCCACAGTGTTTTAGCTGCTTGCCTTTATCCCCATTAAGGAAAAATAATATTTTTGTTTTGCAAATATAGCTCTTACTAAACATCCTTAAGCCCCTTTATATGAAACTGGTAATTTCATCCAACAACCAGAGCAGG
>NW_005276379.1:0-406 GCF_000412655.1 Myotis brandtii | reverse complement strand
GATTCCGTCTTTCAAGGAGATGGAATCCTTACATTAAATACTTATTCACAAAAGCATCTCCCGGGTAAGAGGCACGTTTAGAAGTGTGTGTTACAGGCAGCGTGTGCTCTTCTGAACCGGCTCTCAAGAGGCAGCCCTGACTCACAGTGTCCGCCAGCTTCTCTGGGGTAGCCTCTCCCACCGCAGCCATCACCGAATGCAGAGTGGGAAAGAGATGTGAACGTTTCTGGGAATTTACCCGAAGAATCCCAAAACACGAATTCAAGAGAATGTATGCACCCCTTGTTCATTGCAGCATTATTTACTACAGCCAAGATTCGGAAACAGCCCTGGTGCCCATCAATAAGTGAGTGGATAAAAAGGCTGTTGTGCCCTAGCCAGTTTGCTCAGTGGTTAGAGTGTTGGC
>NW_005276378.1:0-406 GCF_000412655.1 Myotis brandtii | reverse complement strand
GGTGCAGTGCAGTGCCGAGGCCCTGGAATCAGACTTGGGATTGAATCTTTGTCATTTACTGACTGTGTGCCTCGGCAAAGCTGCTTAACCACTTCAAGTCTCAGTTTTCCCATCATTAAAATGGAAGTAATGATATACGTGTCATGCAAAAATATGTGCAAGCTCCTATTTAGCATCGTGGGTTATGTGTTCCATAATATAGAGTCTATTTCTGACAGCAGTCTGCCTATGGGCAATTGGGAGGGAAAGAGAGTTTTCTCATTAAAAAATCCCAAGGGAGGGCAGTGGTGTATTGCTCACACTAGGAGCATATTGCTTCCATTCCTAATATATGCCCAGGTAACATATGTACCTGGCAAGCAATTATGAGCAGCCAGTTGGTTGGTGCATTACAGATTTCATTTGT
>NW_005276377.1:0-406 GCF_000412655.1 Myotis brandtii | reverse complement strand
AAAATCCCTTCTTTTGGAATAGCTTTGGGAATTAATTATTGATAGGAACCTAGTTAATAAAGACATTACCTCTAACATATTTTGTCAACTAACTAGATTGTTTTGGCCCACCACCAATAAGGTGTTGTTTAATTTTCTCTATTTCACCCTCACTTTCCAATTTTATGCTTAACTCCAGAAGTTTTCCTTTCCTTATTCTTTGGCCCAGCGAAGTATTTTTCAATAGAATGTCAATGAATGAAATAGATTTTACCTTAAAATTGATATCATTCAATTTTTCTACCCTATTAATGTTGTTGTTGACTTTTAATTTACATTTTTGTTCTTTTCTAGAACTTCAATTATTAAAATAATCTGCTGCTTGTGATCTGTACATTTATTTTCTAATACTTCTATTTTCCTTTTA
>NW_005276376.1:0-406 GCF_000412655.1 Myotis brandtii | reverse complement strand
AGGCAAATGAGTAAGAAAGAAAAAAACACAGAGATCCAATATGTTACTTATCACGGTGCTAGAGAGAGTAGCTAATGCAGTTAGGCAAGGGTATAAAAGGAGAGTAATATAACTTGAATGTGGGAGGTAAATGTGCCATTTTTGGCAGATAGTGATTTCATAATTAGAAAACACAAGAGAATCCACTGGAAAATTATAAATATTGAAGATCCAGGACAGAGCTAAATTCTTTTTCTTTAATCCCCTTCTTTTTGTGTGATGAATTAAATTTTCAATAGCTGATATAGTTAACTGGTTCACAATTGGAAAACTATAAAACAATAGCCCTGAAAGGACACACAGGAAATTATTCATGGAAGTTACTCCTAGGGTGAGGATTAAGAAGAATGTTTATTTATTTTTTAAA
>NW_005276375.1:0-406 GCF_000412655.1 Myotis brandtii | reverse complement strand
GGGGAGCGCGGGGAGGCGGAGCTGGAGCTGCAGCTGCTGCCGGTGCGGGGCCAGGTCAGCGGGGGCAGCTGGGACCCCAATCCCCGCCGGGCTCACGGCAGGAGGTGGGAGGGGGGGCGAGTAACCGCGAACGCGCCCATTGGGACTCCCGGGAGTTGGGACACCTGCCCCTAAGCGGGGAGAGGGTCGGGCTGGGCTCAACCCCTTTCTCCCTCCCCCACCGACCGTGGTCCTCGCAGCCTCCACTACTTTCCCAGTTGACCTCAGGCCAGTGTCCTGGGATCAGTGGTCAAAGGGAAGGTCCTCCGAGAGCGCGGGCGCGGTGAGAGCTCAGTTAGTGGACGGGGTAGGTGATGATGCTCAGTGTTCAATTCAAGACACTCAGGGCCTCGCCCCGCCTTCCTGT
>NW_005276374.1:0-406 GCF_000412655.1 Myotis brandtii | reverse complement strand
AAAACCATTTAATGCACAAATGATGTTGAACGAATGATACACACTGACTTGTTAACATTATTTATCTTTGCCAGCGGGATTTCAAGTGAATTGATTTCCCAACATCGGTCAAAGCATTTTCTCTCTCCCAACTCAGTATGAAAACTGGACATTTTATTCCTCTACTTTACTCTTATTTTATGTATTTCTTAACTTAAAGAACACATTCACTAGGTTGTGGGATATTATGACTAAAGCAGGAAAAAGTGACCATCTCTCAGGAGGAAGAATAGGGGAATCAATAGATATGGGCTTCCCCAGCCCCACCCCCTCCCACTCAGCCTCTCTGTTTTTGTTCTTATTGCTATTGTTATACATTGTTTTGCAAATACTTGAGGCATCAAAATGACAATATGGTAAAAAAAAA
>NW_005276373.1:0-406 GCF_000412655.1 Myotis brandtii | reverse complement strand
GTACCCTTCAGTCCGCAGGCTGACATTCCAACCACTGAGTCAAACAGGATAGGGCTCTAGTTAATATTCTTTGTCACTGAATTACAGAAGACATATATGTGGATTTATCATTTTTCTAATATTTTGAGTCTATTTTTTGTCTACCTGCATAACAAGAACATGCATATTAAAGAGTGGGGTGACTAAGAAAGCAATAATGACATTTATTTAATTTGAATTACATAATATATTCTTTATACATCACCTTTAATATCATTGTGAATTGATTTTTTCATTTGAAGAAGTAATACTTTAAAATTACCATATTCTAAATTCTATATGGACATAATGATATAAGTTTAAATTCAGGATTAAACAATGATCAGTATGCATCCTTTCTAATAAAAGACAAAAAGGGTAATTAACC
>NW_005276372.1:0-406 GCF_000412655.1 Myotis brandtii | reverse complement strand
CCATCATCCAGCGATCACTGAGTGACACTACATCCCTGAACGCTTTCCCCATGAGCTAACGAAGGAGCCGGCCGTGTGCTATGCGGGGGGAGCTGCTGGGGGCGGGCTCAGGCCTCGTTTGCCTGGCAGGTCCCTGGTGGCACCCACGAGGGGGCAGACCTGGCGACGCCCCTGACGCTGCCTCGCCCGTCCCTGCAGGAACTTCCCCATCCGGGGGATCCAGTTCTACGACGGCCCCATCAACATCCAGAACTGCACCTTCCGCAAGTTCGCGGCCCTGGAGGGCCGGCACACCAGCGCCCTGGCCTTCCGCCTGAACAACGCCTGGCAGAGCTGCCCCCACAACAACGTGTCCAACGTCGCCTTCGAGGACGTCCCGGTGAGCGAGGTGCAGGGCCAGGTCCCA
>NW_005276371.1:0-406 GCF_000412655.1 Myotis brandtii | reverse complement strand
ATGCCATGCCTGCTGTGCAGAATTCTACCCTAACAGGGTCTGAGAAGTCACACCCTCTGTGCCTCACCAACACGCTCTCATTTTAGAGTTCTGAATATGTGGCTTATTTTTAACTGATACATAAATGCAATTATGTGTTTTACACTGACCATGAAATGAAGAGATAGACAGCAGGAAGATTTACTCAGAATCTATAAACGCTATTATTACAACCCACCCCTCACCCCACCCCATCTTCGCCCCCTTCACTCACCCTCTCTCCTAGCTTCCACGAACACTTTGGCCTGTGGTATTCTATTTACAGAATGATTAAAACTATAAATGTTCTATTCATAACTGTCCCAGTAATTATCCTCATTAAGACTTTAAACATGCCCTAACTGGTTTGGTTCAGTGGATAGAGCGT
>NW_005276370.1:0-406 GCF_000412655.1 Myotis brandtii | reverse complement strand
TTTTTTTTTCTTGTGGTGAGAACTTTTAAGATCCATTTCTTAAGCAACTTTCACATATACAGTACAGTGTTATTAACTAGAGTCATCATGCTGTACATTAAACCCCCAGGACTTACTTATTTTATAACCAGGATTTTGTTCCATTAGTTTGACCACCTGTGGCAACACTAGTCTGTTGAGCTTGTTTTTGTGTTTGTTTGGATGCCACATGTAAGTGAGATCATATTTGTCTTTCACTGTCTGACTTACTTCACTGAGCACAACGCCCTCAGGACCCATCCCTGTTGTGGTCATTCCTTGTGCTGGAACTAGGTTACTCTCCTAGCAGGTCTCCGTTGGGACTGGCCACATTGTGAGGGCTCAGAGCTTGTGTGGCTGCGGCTGCAGCTGCTGTATTGGACAGTGC
>NW_005276369.1:0-406 GCF_000412655.1 Myotis brandtii | reverse complement strand
GAAGGGAAGGGAAGGGAAGGGAAGGGAAGGGAAGAACATTGCCTCTTCTAGAATAGCTATTGAATTGGGAAAGTTCTCTAGTATTGGTCCATGACATTTTCATTAAATCATGCAATAGATTTTCCTTAAATTTTGGCCAAAATGGTAATGGAAGCAAAATGTGAAAGGCCTATACAATTGTCAAGAAAAATCTTACTTCTTACATGTCCCTCCTGCCTCCATGGTAACCTAAGGAAGGTAAGTCTAAGCAAACTTAAAAAGGGAGAAGGAAAGAAGAATGTTGAGCCCATGTGGACAGTTAGCGAAAGTCTGTTACACCATGATTTGTAGTCTCTTATTCAGCGGGAAAGAATCTCACGTCTTATTCTTGGAATGTCAGAGAGAATCAAAATAATTCAAAATCCAA
>NW_005276368.1:0-406 GCF_000412655.1 Myotis brandtii | reverse complement strand
ACACATTGTAACCATGCAATTATCCAAAGTATTCTGAGACATACTTCATCTCTCCATGAGCAAATGGAGCTCCTTTTGGTAGATACACCCGTGGTCAAGGTCGAACTCTGCTTCCCAGACCCGGACCAAGAGCTGTGGGCTTCTGTGGGTGTGGGGCTTCCACTGGATGAAAACGATGACACGGACTCACTGCAGGAACAAACGGAGGCAACATAAATAATATTTCCTGGGAAGAGGTTGGGCTGGAAACTGGCTTTACTTCTCTGAGCCACTTCCTCTTTCTTTCTTTAAATATATTTGTCAAGTTCACAGCACACAGAATTTTAAAATACTGATGCAATGTAACATTTCACTAATTTTAGTTTTATCTGAAAATAAAACTGCTTGTTTACTTTTAGAAATTCAC
>NW_005276367.1:0-406 GCF_000412655.1 Myotis brandtii | reverse complement strand
TACTTTGTCTTCCATGAAGTTGCTAGCTGTAATGTCATGTGAGGTGCTCTTGTAGCACAGCAGGTCCTTGAATAACATGGTTTCTTTCAACACCAATTTCTTATTACGTTGATGAGGAAAAAATTAATTTCCAGCTGGGGCCACTGTGTGGAGTTTGCCTTCTCCCCATAGCTGTGTGGTTTCCTCGGGGCACTCAGTTACCTGCCACATCCCAAAGATGTGCACGTGGGGTGACTCGGCGTGTCTACATGGTCCTTAGTCTGAGCGGGTGTGGGTGTGGATGCAAGTGGCCCCTCGAAGGGATGGTGTCCTGTCCAGGGAGAGGACCCTCCTCATGCCCTGAGATGTTTGGAGAGGACCCTGAACTGGAATAAGCAGATTGGAAAAGAATGATCTTCCTTGTTTT
>NW_005276366.1:0-406 GCF_000412655.1 Myotis brandtii | reverse complement strand
GTCAAGTCCCACTCGGGCTTACTGAGCTTTTAAGAACCTTATAAAATCTTGGCTGCAGATCTTATATTTGATCAATACCTTCCAGAAAACACTAAATTAGAAATAAACTAATAAATTTCAAATATCTGTGGCTGACGTATATTAGCGTATATGCATATATGACTGTACACGTGACTGAGAAAAAGAATTTGGTACCTAATATCTGGAAATAATGCAAATTGCCAGAAATGAGCTTGATCTTTGGTTCCTGTCATTCTCAGTTCATGAGAAAAGGGAAGATCTATTCGAAAGGTGGCTTCCATGCAGCCCAGGTGTCTTTTTCCTTTAAGGTTTCATGCCAGTGTTTTACTTTCAGGGGTGACAATCGGGGCGGGCTACAGCCTCGCCCAGCTGAATGATGCCTTAG
>NW_005276365.1:0-406 GCF_000412655.1 Myotis brandtii | reverse complement strand
ATTAAGGGGAAATATATTATTTAAACTGAATTATCCAAGGGAAAAGAAATGCTAAGGATTCTCCAGGCTGAGGGAATAGCATGCATGCAAGCCTGGAGGCAGGTAAATATGGCTGGATTTCAAAAAGACATTTGGAATGTATCGATGTAGAAAGTGATGTAAAAAGTGGTCCATGACATGGCTAGAGATGCAAATATGAATGAGGGTTGGGAAGTCTTTGAAGGAATATGGACTTGATTCTGAAAGCAATATGGAGAAGCTGGGACATTTTAAGCACTAACGGGATTGATGTGACATAATTAGCACCTGCAATTTCCTAGAGTGAAGCAGAGTTCAATTTGGAGCTTTTCCTCCACAGCCATTGCAACGCTTGTTATTACTTGTCTTGTTGATAATAGCCGTTCTA
>NW_005276364.1:0-406 GCF_000412655.1 Myotis brandtii | reverse complement strand
TAGTGGGGGAAAAGCTTCACGTATTGTTAATCCCGAGAAGTTTCCATGCCTTTGTTTTTCAACACACAGCGGCCCACAGAACACAAACAGGCAGAAACTCTTGCCACTAAACCGGAGGCTGAAACTGGGGTGCACCTCCGAGTGCCACCGGGGTGTCCTGGGGGCCTTCCGTCCCCTCAGGGACAAGCAGCCCAGGTCCAGTTAACCAAAGGAGGCCTCGAAGGCCGGGCTCCTGGACACCCACAGCCTGGCTTTGCTGGGGGACAGCAGCTGCTTCAGATTATGAGCTGCTCTGCACGGAGAAGGACTAACAAGGTTTGGGCCAGCCCTGGAAGCAGACCCAGCCGCTCGGGCCACAGCCTTCACTGCGACCCCTCTGGGGGAGAAAGAAAAGGCCGAAGCAGTG
>NW_005276363.1:0-406 GCF_000412655.1 Myotis brandtii | reverse complement strand
AAAGAACTTGTTTTGCATAGAAACCCTGCTGCTGTGAGCTGATCTTTACTAGGTTCGATCATATTGGACAATTCACTTACCTTGAGTGCTCCCTGGGTAGATGAGGACAGGGGCATGCCAGACCTAGCTGACAGTACAGGATGCAGAGATCCTATTGAGAGCTTGCTTTTGATGAATGGTAGCTAAGCTTGTAGGACAACCAATGGTCTCAGTTTGTGGAGGATCAGACGTTTCCCCAAGATGCAAGACTTTTCGGTGCTAAAACCAGGATACTTCTGGGCAAACTGGGACAGTTAGTCACCCTTACTGTGGGACCAGTATGTAGTTTCCCAGCATATACGTATTTGCAAAGCACAGAAAGAGAGGTGTAATATACTGTTAACATTTTCAATGGTAAATAGAATTT
>NW_005276362.1:0-406 GCF_000412655.1 Myotis brandtii | reverse complement strand
TATAGTAGCTGGGCACCCCTAGGGGGCGCTCCGTATCACAAAATCCAAGTGACTGACAGGACCGTGCCTAAAGCATGGAATCACTCTGGGGGTGTGGCCTCACAGGAGAACCTCAGCCCCAAGAATGACTGAGTTAGAAACAGGCTACAACAGCTATTTAGATTCAGACCCTTTGGAGAATGTCTGCTATGAGCCTAAACCGGCAGGTTTCGAAAAGCGAGGGCAGGGAGAGGTGAGCACCATGCACAAGACAGATTGCTTTTCTCCTTGAAGTTGCCTCAGCTGACTCAGCAAACGTGGATGGAGTCTGCAGAATTGCCTGACCCGGAGTACCCTTGGGGCGGTCTGTCGAGCAGCAGTAGATGGAGTTGAATATGGACAAAGCCTGCTGTGTACCACTTCCTAC
>NW_005276361.1:0-406 GCF_000412655.1 Myotis brandtii | reverse complement strand
GGGGACATATGTAATACTTTCAACAATAAAGATATTTGTTAAAAATATTTTTAAAAATACACTGTATATATTTAACATGTAAAATAAAGGTTTCCTAACTTTCCAGACAGACCCGAATAAAAAAAAAATGAGACTCCCACTGAGCACCCGGCTTCTGCCAAGTCCACAGGCAAAGGGAAGAAAGACTCCCCTGGGACCCCTGCATTTCTCTGCAGAGGGGAGCAGGCAGGTTTGTTGAACACAGAACTCAGATCACACTGGGTCGTGCGAGAAAGGAAAAGGCCCCTATTACAGAAACGGGACGAGAACGCGGGTTTGTTCACAAGCATGGAGGGCTCGCTTAATGACCTGCATGACTGTCCCATGTCCTACGAGGAATGAGAGATGGGCTTCCCTAAAGACAGGC
>NW_005276360.1:0-406 GCF_000412655.1 Myotis brandtii | reverse complement strand
TTTTTTTTTAAATTGAAGTTCTAAAGCAGGAATTATTTGTGCTCTAACAAGGGAGGATGAGCTTAGTGAAAACAAAACGAGTTTGCTGTTTATTTACTCATTTTTTTTTCAATTGGACTTTCTGGATAGAGTTTTTACTACAGAACTTTCAGTAATTTTTTTTTATACCTAACTTGTTTAAGAAGCCTATTTCTCATAGGCTGTTTTTGGAAATTTTAAGTATATTGCTTTAAAATGGCAATGATTTCCTCCCTTTGATATGCTAACATTTAGTAAGCACTGGCTGTATGGAAGCAACCTGATTTTTATAAGCATACTGCATTTTTTTTTAATGTACCAGTAATTAGTACAAAAAGATAAGTAAAGCTCCATATTGTATCTATTTGGCTCAGGGAGATTTTTTTTT
>NW_005276359.1:0-406 GCF_000412655.1 Myotis brandtii | reverse complement strand
TACCATTTAGTTAGGGCTTGAGAGAAAAGATTTAGGGAACAATTGAGGTAATTGGCACTCCACACAGAGAACACAGAGATATGAGTACACAGAATGTGTTTTGGGGGCACACACACGAATTGTTTAATTGCAGTGTAAGGGACATAGAAGGGAAAACTAGGGGATAATATTGAAAAGATGTGTTGGCTTGGGTCAGATTATGGGCTTGAGATCCTTTCTTAAGGAGGTGACCTACCTGTCACTCACTAATGGATTCCACCCTGCCTGGGAGTGTTTTGAATGTGTCAGTCAATCTGAAGCCAACGCCAGACAGGAAAGCCTCAGAATGAGGATCTCAGTGAGGCTCTGGCTAGGTCTCTGGAGTGTGTAGCTCTGCCTGCCCTGTTGGCTTGTGCAGCTGGAATGC
>NW_005276358.1:0-406 GCF_000412655.1 Myotis brandtii | reverse complement strand
TATTTTCATTTGACTGCTGCTCCTATGGACTGAAGATGTATTAACATACCTAATTTTTAAAACTATTTAATGAGGGTCATTCTTGTTCCCTTGAAACTGGCTCATATTATTACTTTGGAGATTCTGTAAAGCCTGGTGACTTTACATTCTTTGATATTTGAATATGGTTTGGTTTTGCTAAATCAAAGGATAGAGTCTGCTTGTAATGACTAAGGGGTCTTCTGTCACCTCACCTGCTCACTGGTCAATGAAATCACCTGAAATGTATACTTGTTAATTATAGATCATAGAAAAGGTTTACAATATGAAGAACATGTAAGGAAGAGTTCAAGCATAGTAGTAAAATCACAGTAAAGTATAAATGCCTAATATCTATTTCTCTGTCTTGCTCACACTATCTATCTAA
>NW_005276357.1:0-406 GCF_000412655.1 Myotis brandtii | reverse complement strand
ATATTATCCTTTTATTATTATAGATATGCATATATTACCCTTTTATTATTATAAGTATGCATAGCCCTGGGATATAGACAGGTGAAAACTTGGGTGGCAGAGGGGAGATGGGTGGAGGAGAGCAAAGGGGGGAAATTAGGGACAACTGTAATACTTTCATCAATAAAATAAATTTTAAAAAATCTAGGCGATTAGTGAATAATATCAAGTTAAATCCAATTCAGCAATCTATTTCAATACGCATTTCTTTTTCTTTTCTAACTGAACATTTTCTCTTTATTTTGTCTTTCAAAAAAAATATGTTGAAAGTATTACAATAATACTTTTTCCCCATTAACCCCTTCTAGCCCAAAGGTCCATACTCAACAGGTCCATGCTGTCTCAAAGAATAATAGATCCTCCTTTT
>NW_005276356.1:0-406 GCF_000412655.1 Myotis brandtii | reverse complement strand
ATTACCAAAGAAGCATCTTAGTTTAATATCTGCAGATAGTTCTTTAAGGGTTTTTAGTTTGAATCTCACAATGATGCTTTGATAGGGATTTGTTACTTATCAACATTGGCAGAGATTTCAAGTGAAGGAGGTGTCAGCTTTCTTCTAGAGATGAAAATTTTCAGTTTAAAGTCACTTGCTTTGGAATCATTCCAATTGCAAAAGTGCCATATGAAACATTTATAAGTAAATTACACTGTATTTTTATAGGTATCTAAGCTTAAATGTCTTTTTATCTCCCATTTTATAGCCCTTGTCATTAGTTGTCCAATTGACAGTAGCTCAGCTAGCTTAAAGATCTCTCTCCTTAAACCTCAAGGATTTCTTTATTAATCTTCTTCACATACCCCAAACATTTTTAAATACC
>NW_005276355.1:0-406 GCF_000412655.1 Myotis brandtii | reverse complement strand
GCCGCTGCTGGTTTTGTTGCTTCTAATGAGAGTCCTAGTGCAAGTTATGTGTCTTGGATGTGTAATGGTAACAACTGGAAATGCCTTTTCTAATATCTTCTGTAGTAAATAATGAAGGAGCCAACGGGGCTTCCTTTAAGTTATCCCAAGTAAGTCGAAGGTTCCCCTTGACAGCCTTTTGTTATTGATTTCATTGAGATAAAAACAAAAACAAAATGAACACTGAATTCACTATAAAAACTGCAAGTTCCTCGTGCACAGACTAGGTATGAAGTTGCTAAGTGAGACCAGGAGAGAAGGAAGAGTGTTTCCTACATCAAGACTGAATTTAGAAAGTGATTTTACATTTTAAGTCACCAGCACATTAACCTCTTTATTTTATTTTTTAAAATATATTTTTATTGAT
>NW_005276354.1:0-406 GCF_000412655.1 Myotis brandtii | reverse complement strand
GGGGGAACAGAGCCCAGGAAAGACTTCCCTCAGGATGAGGAGCAGGAAAGTGTCTCCAAACACCCAGGGAGACCAAGGAATTGTCCTCCCAGCCCCCTTTTCTTTATTCTGTATTTTCATGCCTTAGTCCCCTGCTCCCCACAAGCACTGCCTTTTCTGATAGGGAGAGCTGGGATCCAAGTAGGGTGGGCTTTTAAACTATTGTTTTTACTCTCTCAGTTCTTTTACTGCCTTGACCCTGGATGTGGGCATAGTCTTGACACAGAGTGGGATAAACAAAGCCCCAGTTTCTTGGGTGCCGGGCTATAAAGGAGAGCCACAGGGACTGGAAAGAATCAGGTAAATAAAAGAGTGGGAAGATTTCAGGGCATTGAATCCAAAATGTTGTCTATGACTCCTGGGCTCC
>NW_005276353.1:0-406 GCF_000412655.1 Myotis brandtii | reverse complement strand
AATGCTTAAATAAATTGATTAAATTTTCTAAATAATTATTCTGTTCTAGTCACTATGCTGAACTTAAGACCAGAGTAGTGAAAATGACCAACTTGATTATTCTTTTGAAACTTACATTTGAAAATAATATTCAAGTCACTTTGGAGACATTTAATTTCCCCATTTGTGAAAAGATGGAAGATTCTGCTTTCTGACTGAATGTGAGGGTGGACATCAGCATCCAGAGGTCTTACTACTGTGGACATGTGACTTGGATTTCTTACCTGTTTTCTTTGTTAAAGGTGTTGGTGCCTTTGATGACCTGCAGTGATCTTATTCTTCCTCAGTAGCCTGTCGTGGACTTGATGAGAATGCATTTTTATTAGTACACTAGTGCCCAGTGCATGGATTTGTGCACATTGAAAGG
>NW_005276352.1:0-406 GCF_000412655.1 Myotis brandtii | reverse complement strand
GGGCCTCTAGTAGTTAATAATAGATCCGAAGTGCTGTTTTCCTTTCAATATTTCTGGAGTGATTTCACTTGCTCAATTGGCTTGAGTTACCATCTGTGTACTGATTATCCCAAATCAGGGTCTTTGGGTTAACTGTCTCTTCCTCAAACATAGTCTATTATATACATCTATGCTTTCAGTCATTAATTCACTCACTTGTTCACTGGTTCTTCAATAAATATCTAATTGCCTGGCTCGGCATCTGGGATATAGAAGTGCCAAATCTTATTTGCTCTATATCTTTGTTAAGTGGGTGAGATTAATTTAAAATCTAAAAATTACACAGGTATAATTTTGAACTTTGATAACTGCTATAGAAGTAAATACAAAGTGTTAAGAAAGCATATTATAGTTTGGAGGTCAGAGA
>NW_005276351.1:0-406 GCF_000412655.1 Myotis brandtii | reverse complement strand
GCCATCTTTGTGATGGTGTGAGGGTCAATTAACATATACCCTCTTCATTAGATAGGAAAGATACTGTTCAATTGAATATTTGTGATTTTTGCACCTCTGATTACAGTTGAGAGCTCAGAAGTCTAATTTGAACTACCTAAGCTAAAAAGGAAGGTTTTATAAGTACAGAAAATCAAAAAGTACACAAGACTTTGTAGGTACTCACAGATATGGACTCATTCTCCCCATCTTTATCATCAGAAAAACATTATCCAACTCCTTTGCAAAAAAGTCTAAATAATACAGTTTTATGTACTATGACTGTAAAAGTCATAATACAGTTTTGTGACTAACCTCAGATTTTGCATATATTATTTGAATCAAAAATTGACACATGAAAGCAGATACTATAATCTTCTCTGACATT
>NW_005276350.1:0-406 GCF_000412655.1 Myotis brandtii | reverse complement strand
GCAGTGGGACACATAGTGTTTGCACCGGAAATGCCATTTCAGTCCGACTCTGTGTTGTGTGTCCAAGGGTGTGTAAGTGCTGGGAAAGAGTTGAACCTCAAAGCCTTCTAAGGTTCAGAAACTCCCATTTTATGAATGGGAAAAGTTTTCAGGTGAGTCCTAAAAAGGGAGAGAAGTAAAAAGGAGGAAGAAAGAACTCCAAGTAAATAAAGGAACTCGAGCATGAATAAAGAAGGAAAACCGAGGTGGGAGTTGTTAGGTTTCTGAGGGAACACAGTTCTCTTCTCTCTCCTTCAAATGTCCTCTCCCCTAAGACGGCCAGAGAGCCAGTCACTCACCACCGGCACAGGGGAGCCTCCCGCCTTCCCTGCAGCCCCGGGCTCAGTCCCATAGAGGTCACCTTTGC
>NW_005276349.1:0-406 GCF_000412655.1 Myotis brandtii | reverse complement strand
TTTGCATATTACCCTTTTATTATATAGGATAAGAAGAATCTGATAGTGTTGGAGAGGAGGCCCGGGAGGGCTGGGTCTGAGCCAGGGGGCATCAAGGTTCAGGAAAATTCAGACTGACTCCCATTTTTCAGGAGGTGCTGGGGAAATAGTGGTCCTAACAGTGGTCCCAGCAGTCCATAAAGAGGATAAAGGATGAGAGCCTGAGGGGTACCTCTGCGATGGGGAGAACAGAGTGAATCTGAGTTGGGATACGGGGAGTAGATGTGGGTGGACTAGCTGGGGAGAGTGTCCAGGGGAGGCTCCTGGGAAGTCAAGGAAGTCAAGTCAACCTTTCATCCCACCCAGAGGCAGCCCAGTGAGCATTCACGGGTGACCTTGCACATGGCCCTCCTCTCCAGAGTGGGTC
>NW_005276348.1:0-406 GCF_000412655.1 Myotis brandtii | reverse complement strand
TAAATGGAAACAGAGAGGGAACATGAGCTTCTACCTCCAACTGGCAGTAAGGGTATAGCAGCACTCCCTTCTCATGACATAGTCAAAGAAACCCAGCTGAAACCAAAGGTATAAACAAAATCCAGACTCATGACAAAATATGAAAATGGTCAGATTTCAATCAAAAATCACTTATCACACTCAAAACTAGGTAGATCTCAAACTGAATGACAAAGGAAATCAATAGATAATAACACTGAGATGACAGAGATGTTGGCATTATCTGACAAAGGTTTGAAGCAGCCATGATAAAAAGAAATGCTTCATTGAAAAAGATAGAAAACATCAGCAAAGAAATAGGAAGTCTCCACAAAGAAAGAGATGGAAACAAGGCTCAATTAGAAATTTTAGATTTGAAAAATACAAC
>NW_005276347.1:0-406 GCF_000412655.1 Myotis brandtii | reverse complement strand
TCTGCTTTGATTTTGATTGGTATATCTCCTCTTACTGTTCCCCAAATACATCTCCTCTTCTTTATCATTTTTTATGGAAAGTTTAAATATGGTAATGATAGTCAGTTTGAGAATATAAAACATGTTTTGTTAATGACTGAAATTCCTAATATAAATATCAGTTTTATTTTAGCAGTAAAACTACTTTCAATTTCTTCTTAAATCATTAAATGATTATAAATATAACACTTTCACTGGCTAAAGTTCTCCACATTCACACACACACACACACACACCAACATTTTTTTTTTTACTTTGGAAGTGATTACAACTCTTCAAAATTCTAATAGGAGATACATTTGTCCTTACTTCTAGTTTTCAGAATATGTATACTGAATAAATTAGGATGTAAATCTGGTATTAAGAA
>NW_005276346.1:0-406 GCF_000412655.1 Myotis brandtii | reverse complement strand
CATCTCTTGCTTGGGATGGCATGGTTGGGAGGAAGTGGCCCAATTATCAGTTTCTTCCCTTGAGTTGAACAAGATCTTTTATCCTTGGTCTTTGCAGCTTCAGGCAAACCTGAGAGGGAAGGGCCTATTTCACATCCCATCCCAGAGCGCGAAATGGTAGAATAGGGAGCAAAATGCCACTGGGTCAAAACTACTGATTTCATATAAGCAGATCAATAACCCTGGTGTCAAGAGGGGTTGACATGGACTCTGCTATCCAAAAAAAGGCCGGTCCTACTTCAGAGTAAAAGATTTCCTATGGCCATCACCGCCACACATTGTTCATCATCATAAAACATTTAATAATTTCCTGGGCTGAGCAAAATGATTATCAACAATTCTGGACCCAAAAGCAGTGTCATCATTC
>NW_005276345.1:0-406 GCF_000412655.1 Myotis brandtii | reverse complement strand
CCCCTACTCCAGGGCATGAGAACGCATCTCCTTCAGTGTTATTACCCCACAGGACCTTGCACGGGACCAGCTCTGATACCCTTGTGCCCTGGGCTCTGCACCCAAAGGAACCTTAGAGGAGTAGCTAGAAATCTGAGGAGGGAAGTGGAGGAGACAGGGGAGCTGGAACTATGAGATAGCAGGCCCAAGGCCAGGCACTGTGCCAGCAGCACTAATAAAAACACAGCCAACAAACCCTGAAGAGTAGATTGATCGTCCCCACCCAGCCCAGTAACTACACAGGGCCCGGAAGAGCTGCTCGGCTTCCTTAGGGAAGACCTGGAAGGTGGTTTGACCCTGGGGTTTGCAGAAGGGATAGGTGAAATGCAGGGCCTGGTCAGCCTGAGACCCAGGAGTGTGGGTGAGG
>NW_005276344.1:0-406 GCF_000412655.1 Myotis brandtii | reverse complement strand
AGGGTCAATTAGCATATTCCTTTTTTATTAGATAGGAAAAGAAAATATTTTGTGGTCCTATATGATTATTATTTATATGATTTTTTATTTGTATTTTATAAATACATGCGCAAATTTACCTTATTTATGTTTAGGAATAAAAAGAGAGTTACACACATATCCCTTGCAGAACAATTACAGTTAATTTATGGAGATACTCTGCTCTCAAGGAAGTGGTAGATAAACCCCACCCCTGAGGAGTAGTCCACACATAGTGACTTCCTACCAATAATCCGGTATGGAGAGGAAGGGCCATTTTACAGAGGAGAAGCCTGGCAATCACTGCCTCAGCTAGGGGACCAAGGTCATCTTCAAGTGATCACTCATGCTGATAAGCATGTATCTTTGATATAATGTAGTGAGAATG
>NW_005276343.1:0-406 GCF_000412655.1 Myotis brandtii | reverse complement strand
GACATTGGGTTTGGACTCACACTTAGAGTTGTAGCATATTTCTGTTACTCTTTTGCTTCTGCCCTGGGCTTTACAAATAAACATCCCATTTGGGGTTGCCTCTTCATGTTTGGTTCGTAAAACGCAAACCTGTGGAACAAAGATGCAACCTAACCACAGAGTTATTTTCTCTCAAAATAACTACATCATAATGATAGAATATTTAATTATTTACCAACTATTTACTGGCTAAACAATGTAACTATCTGAGGAGAAAAGAGAAGTCTTAAGTGGTTCTTGCTGTTGTCTGAATGTTGATATTCTCATCACAGTGTGATGGCATTAATAGGCAGAGCCTTTGGGAGGTTATTGCTTTAGTTAAAATGAAAAAAAAATAACCTGAAAGAATATAGTCATACTTAACATA
>NW_005276342.1:0-406 GCF_000412655.1 Myotis brandtii | reverse complement strand
ACCCCTAGAGCTCTGCCTATTGTAACTGAGGGTGCAGCTAAAATATGCATCTCAGGGGATATCTCTCACACTGTTTGGGAAGGAGAATAAATCAGAGAGACACCCCCTGAAACTGAGCCGAGCAGGAGGGGTTCGCACACTCTCTTAGTCCCTAGCAAGGTTAGAAATGGTGTAAACGCTGTGTCTGAGGCCTAAACCCTCGGGAAACGCACTGCCGAGCCAAAAGACAGGATGTACATTCAGGACTACGCCGGGGGTCTAGACAGACAGAAGGATGGAGGTGTCAGAAGAAACCATCAACTCAAGAGTTCATGGTCCACTGAAGAGGAGATAAACCATTGGGACATTACAAAGAGGGACGGTGGTTCTTCGCATCTTTGGAGCCACAGTTGTGACAGATCTACAG
>NW_005276341.1:0-406 GCF_000412655.1 Myotis brandtii | reverse complement strand
CTAAAATCAGTCAATAAATTAAAAATCCACAATTTCTATCTTCTTTTGAAAAATCAGTTCTGGCACAACTTGGTCCACATTTCAAAATAAGAATTATCTATTAGGTATTGTAAACAAGGTGCTCCCTTTATGTAGGGCACATGCTTGTCCGTCCCCACCATGTCACAATGACTTATCTCCTTTCTGCTTCACTCATCTGGTGGCCTGGCTTCCATAGAGAGCTTGGTTTGATTACTGGGCTCCTGTGTAGTGGTATGATTTACCCACCAAATCTAAAGCCATGACAAAACAAAGCCTGCAGCTATCCCAGCACCATCAGTTACCTTTCCTAACTTGAATTAGGTATTGTTTGAAGAACAAAATGATGTATAGTTCTGTGGCTGAAATAAGTTGATTGATCTCAGAA
>NW_005276340.1:0-406 GCF_000412655.1 Myotis brandtii | reverse complement strand
ACATTCTGTCCTGTTCCTTAACTCACTCTCTAAAGCACACATCATTGGCTTTCTTATTTTTCTATTGCTCATTTTTTTTATTGGATAAATGTTTATTAAGCACTTAACCTTAATGGGATTGGGATTTGCAGACTCCCTTAAAGTTTAAATGGTCCACGAATATACATATGATGAAGGCACAAGGGGCATTGGGGAGGATGGAAGAATAGGGACCCTGGGGTTTTCAGCAGTTTCTACCTATTTCTTCTTAGTTAACATGTGCATTCCCCCTAAGAGTGATATGTTTGATCACCAGCAGAGTAGCAAGCAGGGCGTCATATGTGCTGGGGATCAGAATGGTGGCCAACTACCAGATATGATTGCTTTGGAGCAAAATCTCTTTTGTTGAGGAAGGTAGAAGGCATTA
>NW_005276339.1:0-406 GCF_000412655.1 Myotis brandtii | reverse complement strand
CAGATCTTATTCTGTTGAAATGAATCGGCTCCTTTCCGACGAGCATTTTAATTCGAGGTGTTCTCCTGCTTTATAGTTTTTGTCAAGGAAGGACACTGAAGTAACAGGAATTTTCATGTGGATGGCAGCGTGGTCGACAACTGAACCACCCAGAATGTATATGTTGTTGATCATCAGTGCTAGCATTACACATAAGTTACAAGGTCAGAATAATGTGGAGGTTTTTTTGTCCTCTGTTGTGGTAGCTATGTAGGGCACAAGACAGTATGGCATAAACTACGAAGATAAGAGAGATTAATTATTAACTGACCTTTCCTCGTTGCTTCTTTTGTCAAAAGTGTTCTCAGAGGTGAGCAAATGAATAAAGAGTCTCATTCCAGAAAACCTACAGGTCCATTATAACACA
>NW_005276338.1:0-406 GCF_000412655.1 Myotis brandtii | reverse complement strand
AAAAAATGTTTGCTCAGTTTTAGATTGCCTACTCATTTGTATTCAATCATTAGCTTCCCAAAATATATAGTTCTTAGTGTGATCTTTGTTTATACCACATACTACTGTCATCACCATCAATGATTTACTGATTGGCCTTGAAAAAGCCATACAAGGTGTTCACTCATCAACCTCACTTTTATTCATTACATTTTTGGCTACACAGATCTTGCTGGGTCAGAAATACAACCATTCCGTTGACTGGTGGTCCTTTGGCGTCCTCCTCTATGAAATGCTAATTGGTCAGTCACCCTTCCACGGGCAAGATGAAGAAGAGCTCTTCCACTCCATCCGCATGGACAACCCCTTTTACCCCCGATGGCTAGAGAGGGAGGCTAAGGACCTTTTAGTGAAGGTAAGAAATGAA
>NW_005276337.1:0-406 GCF_000412655.1 Myotis brandtii | reverse complement strand
CCCCCTTTGGACCAATGAGAATCAGTGCAGATCTTTTGCTTTCACGATGAAAGAAGAGAAGATTTATATTTTCTGTTGAAGTGGCTGCTAGGATTTCCAAGATTTGTACTCTCACAATTCCTTCCTGCCACCATGACGGGAGAGTCTGTCTGAAAATGGAGTAGAGAAAAACACAGTTGAGAGACGGTAAGAAATTGGATCCTGGTTTCTTTTTCTCCTTACCATTATTATTTAACTTTTTTGTTGTTGAAGTATAACATAAATACAATAGAGTACCAATCTTAAGAGGCCAACTCAATATGTACGTACTATTTGTAAATATGGATACATTTGTGTTACTACCACCCAGATCAAAACAGAATGTTGCAAGCACCCCAGACGGTTCTCTATGCCCATTCCCAGATAA
>NW_005276336.1:0-406 GCF_000412655.1 Myotis brandtii | reverse complement strand
TGAATTGAATGCTTGGGCGCCCTTCTTTGCCATATCTGCCACTAGGTCCCTTACATATTGGTTCATTGAACCTGATGACATATGTAAGATTTCATACCTCTGTTAGATCAGGGAACTGAGGCCTAAGATGACTGGTAACTTGCCTGAGGTCATATACCTCATAGGTGGCAAACAGAATTAGGATCTGGGGCTGCCTCCATACTTCCACATCAGCCTGTCATCCTGGGAATATTGTGAGAAAATTTATAATCACATTACTAATTCATATATGAAACTAACAGATGAAAACAATTTGTGTTGTGTGTGTGTGTAGCTACCTAGGTGCTTAGGCTTGTTCTACAAATGTGTTCCATAAGGTTTACTCAAATGAAGTGTTAGACACGTGGAGCAGTTGGCTTTGAACTCT
>NW_005276335.1:0-406 GCF_000412655.1 Myotis brandtii | reverse complement strand
ACTGCCCATGAAACCCACCAAACTGGTATATACACACCGTGGTAGGTATCATAAGACATGCCCCTCATTCAGGAGCTCTTTTCTCCCAGCCCCTCCTTGCCTCCAGCCCAAGTCCCTCACTTCACAAAAACCTGGTTAAAAACTAACTTGCTCCAGGAAGACTTTCAGACTTCCTGGTTTCCATCTTTACTCAGCCAACCCTTCAGCACTTAGGTTTTAAATTATGCAGCTTCTGTTGACTTGTTTTGCATTTATTGAAATGCTGTGCTCTTTTTGATAGCAGTGTGTTTCTGTATTTGATTGTTACCTCCCTGAAAGATCATCAGCTCCTCAAAGGAAAATACTGCATCTCCTAGCCTAGTGCTACCCTGCTGCTAAGGAGCTGTATAGTCTTGGTTATATCACT
>NW_005276334.1:0-406 GCF_000412655.1 Myotis brandtii | reverse complement strand
CAATGATTCTCTCTCATCATTGATATTTTTATCTCTCACTCCCTCTCCCTTCCTCTATGAAATCAACTATATATATATATTTAAAAAGTAGTATTCTTAGCATAAAAATGATTAGAAATGGATCCAAGACCGCTTCACATTCTATGTAAAAAATAACTTTTTGCTGTTAAGACAATTTTTAATAACTTATCTTAGCCCCTAAGTCCCTTCCTTCCCTTATTTTTGGTAAACTTGACAATCTAGATAATTTTGTCTCTTTACTGTTCTCTCTCCCTGTGTCCGCTCTCATTTTCACTATGGAGGGCCTAATCTCTTCTAATCACTTACTCCTTTAAGGCACTTTTGAAACCTCATTTCCTCAAAGAACTGTTCCCTGGACACTCTACTCTATATCCATTTCCCCTTT
>NW_005276333.1:0-406 GCF_000412655.1 Myotis brandtii | reverse complement strand
ACAGTTCTATTCCCACTCTTCTTCTTTAGAAACTTAACCCCCCAATCCTCTTCCAGACTTTCTCCTTCAGGGATGAGGCTGTTTCTAGAGAGACCACGGAGGCTGCACCCTCCCACATTACTTTCCTCTTGCTGTTGAAAGCTACTGCCTGGCTCTCCCTCCCCTGCCCTCTGATGTCAGCCCTTCAGTTTTCATTGCTTCCCTCAGCTTGCATTTGTTCCACCATCTCCTACTGAACAGGTAGAAAAGTGAAGGAAACAAGGAATCTTGCTTTGAAAAATCCCATCCAAAGCCTCTTGATCTGGAGCACACTGAGTCTAGGGGATGTGAATGAACCAGGATCCTATGGGACACAGTTCTAGGAATGCTGGCATTGCCGCTTCTGATCCCCTTGGTGAGTAACAGC
>NW_005276332.1:0-406 GCF_000412655.1 Myotis brandtii | reverse complement strand
TTAGTATTTGGGAAAAGCGAGAGGAGATAGGAGGGTGCAGGTGGGGAAACCCGCTTGGCCCCTGGGGCCAATGAGGGAGTGGGGTTCTGAGTGTGTGGGGGAGGGACCTGGGCTTCTGTGGGGCTTTTCTCCCTGTGCTATCCCAGGAGAAGCTCCTGAGGCTGGGGACCAATGCCCCACCCCAGCACCCTATGGATCCACATGGGAACCCTAAGTAGCTTTTGCTCAGAACCAGGCCTGGCTGGCTGGGGCCCGGGAGAGATGGGGGACCTAGGGGTGGATGAGACCAAGGAGGGAGAGGAGTCTGGGGCTGGATGGAAGCCGCAGGGAAATGCAGACCAGATGCACAGGGAGGGTCCGGAACAACTTGTCAGATGTTTGCTGTGTGGAGGTCAGAATCCCGTTC
>NW_005276331.1:0-406 GCF_000412655.1 Myotis brandtii | reverse complement strand
GTTTGCCCCTCTTTTCTCAGGAAAAACCTTTGCCTACTCCACCACGACCAACAGAATACGTCTTCACAGCCCCCTACACTCTTCCTTGGTAGCATTTACACTTTCATGAATAACTGATATCATGCCTATCTCCCCCACTCGACAGTAAACCATATGAAAGTGGGGACACTATCATGTGGTTCTACTGCGCATCCTCAGAGTGCCTGGCCTCATACAGAAATGCAATTTCTGGAATAAATATTGCAAAAAGAATCACACGATTCTCCACATTTAAGCCTCTGGGGTTCTCTGTTGATAATCCACCCGGTTTAATTGCCTTCACCTTCAGAAACACCTTTTCACTCTTAATTTGAGGGCACACAATCTTTGTTAAATCAACCAAGTAGTTGTGAAAAAGAAGTGTTGC
>NW_005276330.1:0-406 GCF_000412655.1 Myotis brandtii | reverse complement strand
TTATGGATTTAAATAGTTTCCAAAAATATTTGTGGAATTTTTTACACCAAGAAAATATCTATAGCATCATGTCTAGGTCCATCTTTAAAATAATAAAAGGTGTAGTGGATTCACAAAATCCAAGTGATTTTAATTTCAGCTTTGTATTGTCATTCTTTGTTTTTGAGGGTCAGAGAGAAGACTGTGCTTCTTTCCTATTTTTTATCATGAGGAGAGAGCTCAATTAGGGCAGCATCCTGGCTTCTTTCTGTCGCTCCTCATTTAATTCTTCACAAGGGGAGATCACACATATCTCATTAGTGAGTTTTAAAGAGAAAGCTGAGCTGTTTGGCTGAGTAGTCCTCTTTTCACATCTTAGTATATACCTACCTACAGAAGGCATTCATTCCCTCTACTTTTCTATTAT
>NW_005276329.1:0-406 GCF_000412655.1 Myotis brandtii | reverse complement strand
CTAAGACTGGCCTCCAGCTAATCCACCTTCATCCTTTAGCCATTTGTCAGTTATAACTCCAGCAGCTTCTGCTTATGGTAATATGATTTTGGCTGTGGTTCTCTCAATCTGCCCGTCTCTCTAGCTTGCAGGGTTGTGGTTTGCCCTGTCACCCCAGTTCTCTGATGGATCTAAGAGAAGTTGTTGATATGCAGTTTGTTCAGTCAGGATAGGAGTGATGACTTCTAGTTCTTTACATGCCAGAGAGGAAACCAGAAGTCAACAAGGGCTTTTATTGTTTTTAATTTAATTAAGTAATTTAAAAGTATGTTTTTCTTGATGTTAGAGAGAGAGGAAGGGAGATGGAGAGGGAGAGAAACATTGATGTTTGAGAAACATTGATTGGCTGCCTCCTGCACACTCCCTA
>NW_005276328.1:0-406 GCF_000412655.1 Myotis brandtii | reverse complement strand
CCTTTTGGAAAAATTTAGTAGGAACAGATAGGTGGTTAGCTCCTGTCTTTCCTGATGCATTAGGAGATCACATCTTCCAGTATGCAGTGGCTGGGCAGGATCTGATTGATGGTAAAAATCTACTAAATGGATTTTGCTGCCTCAGTTGGGTGGGAGTTCATATCATTAGCTCTAAATCCCATTTCCTTGTATTTTTTACTTTGCAGTACAAAATCATGGAATCATAAAAATTTAGAGCTGGAATGGATGGTTTGGAGTTTGGAGATGAAGTGGTTCAATCTTCTCATTTTATGGGTTAGGAAACTGAGGCCTAGCTTCACAGCCTGTGATGGAAGAGCATGGATTAGTCAGGCCTCTTGTAAATCATCCTGGGAATAAATGCAGAGCATTTACCTGCTTGATTTTA
>NW_005276327.1:0-406 GCF_000412655.1 Myotis brandtii | reverse complement strand
AAGGAAGTAGTTCTTTTCAATCAATTTTTCAAGCTGAAATGGAAAGAAACATTGGTTTTAATAAAACAGCAGATTTCACATATATTAGAAAAACCACCCCACGAAAACATTTGTGCCAATACACTTGTTCCAAGCTTTGCAACATTTGCAAAATCATGCCACAGTAAGAATAATTACAAAGTTCCCGTGTGGCCTGGCCTGAGCCGACGCAGAGCAGACGTGTGGTAACCTGCACAGCAAGAAACCAGACTGACCACGGTGCACACTTCTCAGTGATAAGGGACCCCAGGAGGCAATGCCCGCCAACGGGACATGCAGAGCAATGCTGGGACGAGCTGAGGCTGCCGGAAGAAAGCATACCTGAGACTGAATGTCAGAAATTTTGGACCAGGAAAACTCAAATTCA
>NW_005276326.1:0-406 GCF_000412655.1 Myotis brandtii | reverse complement strand
TGGGAGGGCTCTTGGAACATGCAAGTACATTCTAGCCCACACGATTTCCCCCACACCCAATGCAAATACTTCCTCATCTTGAACCTGGCGGACAACCTGGGCCAGAGCCCGGCACCCTGCAGGCACTCGGGAAATGTTTTCTGTATAAACGAAGGATGAAACCAGACCTACCCTCCAGTGAGGGGCTAGCTGACCAGAGCGTTTTAGGGTTCTTCACGCGTCCTTTGAGAGCATATTGATCAAATACTTGCCAGAGAGTATCAGTTAGCTCAGCAATGAAGTGGTAAGAAGTCACTGGCGGGGACACTGCTGTCACTAGCCACTTCCTCACCCTCAGCTTGGCCAGTATCTTATTAAATGCAATTCCTGTGAAGACAATCTTGAGACACAGTAAAAACAAACAAAC
>NW_005276325.1:0-406 GCF_000412655.1 Myotis brandtii | reverse complement strand
CTTTTATTTGTGTTTATTCTGACCGAACCTTATTTCTGGACTCACTTCGCAGTGTACACGTCCCCAGTTATTCCCCGGGTTCCCCGAGAGATCATCCTACCTCAGCTAAGTGACAGGCACGGGTCATCTGCTTTCAGTAGACCACCCCCTTGCTTTTTGCTTTTGTGTCATTCCATCGGACAGAACGGAGAGGACTGTGTTAGCCGTGGCCGGGCTGTGAGAATCCGTTCCTATTTCGATAGCGTGTGACCGGCTAGTGTTTTGGAAGCGAAGCTGCCTTCCTTTCTCTTTTCTTTTTTTCTCGCCATTCTGCATATTTATGGCTGAAAGAGCAGACGTAAAGGGGGTCAGAAAGTAAATTCCAAGTTCTTTGTTTCTTAATCTTTATTGTTGAAAGTATTACCTA
>NW_005276324.1:0-406 GCF_000412655.1 Myotis brandtii | reverse complement strand
TCTCTGAAATCAATAAAAACATATTTAAAAAAGAAAGAAAATACTGCAGGGTAAGGTAAATTCTGAAGGGTAAATTCATTTGTAGTATCACTAAAAATTCTCAGTGGGATTAAAGGAGAGCAAATGTACAGAATTGTTACAAGTAAATGAACAAAGGCCAACTCTTAGCTTCTTGTCTCCCAAATATCCCCAGGCTCATCATAATCAGAAATACTCATAGTAGGCTGGACATAATCCCATAGCTTCCTTGACTGGAAATCATATCTTGTGCAAAACACATGATATAAGCTTAACAAAAACACTGTTTCCTCCTCATCTCTCAGACATCGACCTGGTCTTATAGCAACTCTCGGATGCATTGTATCTTTCTTTTTGCATGTCTTTTTCCTCCATCATCTTATCTAAT
>NW_005276323.1:0-406 GCF_000412655.1 Myotis brandtii | reverse complement strand
CCTTACAATATGTACATGAGTATAATCCTTCATTTAGGTTAATAAGCTTAATTTATGTACTATTATATATTACATAACATAAAACATGAATTATTCTTATATTATGTAATGATATACATTAATATTTACACAATTAATGATGTGGCTTAAGAAAGCTCATTAGTTCCTTTCCCTAAATATCTACACAATGTTTAAAATATTGTTTATTATAACAACATTATGGAACTCCACAGATGTGGTTTACTTTTCAGAAGTAATAAAGCCTGCATTCAAACAACATGTAGGTTGTTCATTAAGAGAAACATTATTAATAGGAATAATATGAAAGAAAGAGGAGGGGTACTATGTTAATTATATACAGTCAGAATAAATCATATATCCCTTTAGAATAAAACTTGCATTACTA
>NW_005276322.1:0-406 GCF_000412655.1 Myotis brandtii | reverse complement strand
GGGGTCACTATGAGCTGTGTCTGATTTGCACCTGAGACATCTAATGGCCAGGCACTAGTGGTCCCGGCGCTGAGGCAGGTGAAGTGGCTGAGTGGGGACTGAGGACAAAGGCTGCGCCACGGCCTCCGGGGAACAGTGCGGGCTCCATGCAAGAGGCGACGTAGGTCTTGCTTGAGGGGTGAGTGGACTTGACAGAAGGAAGCCAGAGGCACATGGCAAGTGTCCTGGGGCTCAGAGGAGCCCGGCCTGACAGCTGAGATGGAGCTGCGTGGTCTGTCCCTCCCAGGGAGGGACGGAAGGAGGACAGGGGAGGGGGGGTGTTCCCCGCACAGCCGACCCGGGCTGGTCAGACATGTCCCACGTGGCCTGGGCTCCCGGAGGGACAGGCCAGCACTGCAGATGGGCA
>NW_005276321.1:0-406 GCF_000412655.1 Myotis brandtii | reverse complement strand
TTTTTTTTGCAATGATTTCACTTTCCTGGTTACTGAAAGAATGCAATAATAAGTATAAGTTAAACTTACTGAGCACTTACTATGTATCAGATACTCTTCTAAGCATTTTGTATGTATTAATTTACTAGTATATAATACTCTTAACAACCCTATTAGGTATATCTTCTTGTGGTCTGCATCATAATATATGGTAACTATTACATGTGACATGCTTTATATTATATATTGATATAATCATCAGTGGTGAGGTCAGAGAGATTATGAAGAGAAAGCAAATCATGTAAAGTCTTATAACTCATTGTAAGAACTGTAAATTACTCATAGTGAGATTGGGAACCATTTGGAGGGTTTGGATAGAGGGAGGACATGAGCTGACTTTCACTTTAAAACATTTATAATGCTATCA
>NW_005276320.1:0-406 GCF_000412655.1 Myotis brandtii | reverse complement strand
ATTTATGTCATTATTTTGATGTTTAAATTGCTTTTGATTTAGCCACTACAGTCTCTGCAGGTTGGCATCTGTCTCCTTTTGGCATGTCCTCATAATTCTTGGAGCACTTTTTTGCTTTTTGGTAAAAGAAATTCTATCGCAACACCATAGGATTCATTCTAGTTTTCTCTCATTCCACATTTGTATCATTCTTCTTTGGCAGTGAGAAACCTGGTTCCCTTTGATAAATCTTCATGTGTGTAGCTGATCTTCCTCTGTTGCTGCCACCCTGCCCTGAGCTGCTGCCCTTCTCAGCTCACTTGAGCTTTGACACCCTGCACTGGGATCTTCACCCTTCGTCCACAAAAGACACCCTCCTTATATCCTGCTCAGGGTCTGACTGTGCCCAGGGCCGCCCTCATCAGTG
>NW_005276319.1:0-406 GCF_000412655.1 Myotis brandtii | reverse complement strand
ATATTTATCAATCTTATTGATATCTTATTTTAAGTTCTTGACTACTATGAATAAAACTGCTTTACATATTATTTTGAAAATCTTCGTATGGGCCCATGTAATCATTTATAAGGAGTAAATAACTAGGAGTAGAATTATTGGGTCACAAGGAAGGTGTATGGTTAGTTTTATAAGGCCTGATCATTTTCCAAAGTGGTGTTACCACTTCAGACTCTCAGCAGGAAGTTAAAATCAGTTTTAATAAATAGAAATTGATTCCTATTCTAACCATTTGAGGTTTGTAAGCTTTTTAATTATAGTGATTCTAGTCGGTGGGAGGTCATATCACTCTTTTTTGTTCCTTTTTATTGAATTTACTGGGGTTAACACTGGTTAAAAAAATTATACAGGTTTCAGGTGCACAATT
>NW_005276318.1:0-406 GCF_000412655.1 Myotis brandtii | reverse complement strand
TTTGGTGGATAATCCCACACTCTTCTATGTGCACAGATGATGTGAGGGTTTAGGAGAGAGAGTTTCAAATCTGGTGGTTCCCAATCGACGGGAGAGGACTTGAGTCAGGAATTAATAGAGAGTGGGACTGTCGTAAACCCTCTTGAAAGAGGGGAGATGGGCTTTCTACCACATCCTGCCACGTGTAATCCCAGGGCAGTGCTGTGGATGTTGGTACAAGGTCCTACCACCCAGATGCTCCCTGTCATGTGGTAACAGAAATTTCTGTAGGTATTTTTTTCTGCTTGTGCCCTGTAACTGGTCCGATTATTAGGATGAGGGTATCATTCAGGCAGCATTATCTTCCTTATGTAGCCAAGAGGGCATATGACAGAGAAAGAAGTGACCTACAGGCCCAGGGACATTG
>NW_005276317.1:0-406 GCF_000412655.1 Myotis brandtii | reverse complement strand
CACACTGAGGACTGTTGAATCTTCTTGGAAAACGGGCACCTTTTCATTAAGCAATGCCCCTTTACCCTGATTACTGCTCCGGTTCGGAGTGAGATTCCTATGAAGTTACTATAGCTATTCTGACTCCTTTATGAATAGTGTTAGCCTGGTACTTTTTCTCCATCCTTTTTAATCCATCTGCATCTTCACACGTAAAGTGAGTTTCTTATATATAACCTAGTTTTGCATTTTGGTTTTTATAATTTACTTTGAGAATCTCTGTCTTTTAATCACTCTATTTAGACCATTGATGTTTAAAATGATTGTCAATATAGGCGGATTAATATCAACCATTTTGCAATTATTTTCTCTTCATTGCCCATGTTCTTTGTTTCTTTTCTTCCTTTTTTATTTTATTTTATTGTGT
>NW_005276316.1:0-406 GCF_000412655.1 Myotis brandtii | reverse complement strand
GAGGTCAGACTACAGTCCCGGCGCCTGCGCCCGCCTTGGCTCCAGCCCCGGCTTTGGGGGGGTCCTGAGGCGTGTTCGTCACAAAGCCCACCGTCAGCGCGGGGCGGGGGGCCCTCTAGGACTCCCAGCCCTGCCCCCTGTTGCCGTGTGACCGGGCTGATGGGGGGGGGCTCGCCGAGCTGGGGATAAGGGTGGGGTGGTCCCCACTCTTCCGTCCCCTCATGGACGGCGAAGAAGGTTGTAGGGGGCAGAGGAGAAGGAGCTTGGTGCGAAGGCGGCCTCGGAGGAAACACCTCCCCTTGGCCTCCTAGGGGCGCCTCGTGGGGTCTGAATGGACTAACGGCCGTGTCCTTGGCAGCACGCTGGCCGGTGCGGGCAGCGTGTCTGTCCGACAGCTTCCGCAGGG
>NW_005276315.1:0-406 GCF_000412655.1 Myotis brandtii | reverse complement strand
AATACCTTAATCAATAAAGAAATTTAAAAAAAGAGATAAGGAATTGGCTCATTCGATTATGGAGGCAGAGATGTCCCACATTCTGCAGTTGGCAAGCGGGAGACCCAGGAGAGCCACTGGTTTCCGTTCCAGTCCAAATGCTGGCAGCTGGAGACCCAAGAAGAGTCAATATTTCAGATGAGTCCAAGGGCAGGAAATGATCGATGTCCCAGCTCAAGGCAGTCTGGAAGGAGGAGTTCCCTCTTACTCAGCCTTTTGGTTCTATTCAGGTGTTCAGTTGACTGAATGAGGCCCGCCCACATTAGGGAGGGCAGATCGCTTTACTCATTCAGGTGTCAGTCTCATCTAGAAACACCCTCCCAGGCACACCCAGAGCAATGTTTGATCAAAGTCTGGGCACCTTGTG
>NW_005276314.1:0-406 GCF_000412655.1 Myotis brandtii | reverse complement strand
TAAGTGCTGAATAAATGTTAGTAATGATTACTACTGCACTCTTTAATCTCGGCACTGGGCAGGGAAGACAGAGAAGAGAATCCTGAGAGAGAGGCAATTCCTCGTAAATTAGCCCCACTGATGCTGTTTCCCATATGGGGAATGGTTACTGTCCCCTGGGCAACATGGTATCAAATGGAGGGAACTGGGTAGATGTTAATGTGCTATGATTGGCATAATAAGTTATTTCATGACAGCTTGATTTTTAATACAAATTCCACAAATCAAGCGTATCACTTAGAGGTCAGATCTAATGACACAAGAACAGGCCTGGCCAGTCAGCTCAGTGGTTAGAGAGTCAGCCCGCTAACTGAAGGGTCGCAGGTTCAGTTCCGGTCAAGGGCACATATCTAGGTTGCAGGCTCAA
>NW_005276313.1:0-406 GCF_000412655.1 Myotis brandtii | reverse complement strand
TTTCTTTTCAGGCTGCCAGTTCCTATAAAAAGTTATATTCAGTTTCAGCCTTTTTTCCAGGGCATATAAACATTCTGTAAGCCCAGCAGTGGGAAGGGGTCTGGGGCATCACCATAATGTGGGTAATCATAAACATTCCCCTCAGCTGGCCCACAGCAGTGTCTATATATCTTAGGTTTCTATATATCTATCAGTAATCCATTCCCAATCTCTATCCTGGATCTTTGAGTGTAAAACAAGTCTGATTCAATATCTCCACAGTGCACACATCGAGTCTTCTGCCTATCTTGGGAAGAAGGTAGTTGCCTGGATGCAGGGATGAAGGAAAGCATCTACATTTGTAACCTTCCTTATATACACTTTCAATTAGTCCTTCTGTTTTCAGTTCCACCTTCTCACCCTTGCT
>NW_005276312.1:0-406 GCF_000412655.1 Myotis brandtii | reverse complement strand
ACACACACACACACACACACACACACACCTCTTACTGTGACTGTAATCTGCAGCCAGTTGGGAAACCTACAGCTATGTGGGGAAAGATACACCCAGTTTTCGAGGCAGTAAATCCACAGACAGGTAAAAAAAAAAAATCTCTAAGATAAGCGAGGTAGTTAATAACCATTGTCGTACCAGCTCTCTCCACAGAGCCTTTAAACATCCCTTTCCTTCTACTTGAATCGTCATTTCCCATTTCTACCCACCCTTCTCCCATTTAACTAACTCCTTACCCTGCTAGCTCTCATCTCAGAGGCTCTTCCCCATGCAGGCCACCAAGTCAAGTTCTTTTGTCATCTGTCCTCAAAGGGCCTGTTTCCTTACTTCACAGCCCTTGCCTCAGCCTGTAATTGTACAACCAAGA
>NW_005276311.1:0-406 GCF_000412655.1 Myotis brandtii | reverse complement strand
CCTCGCCTTTCCAGAGGCGTGGGCCCTTCCCGGTGCGCCAGGTGCCGCTCCCCGCGGGCTGGGAAGGGTTTGGGTCTCCTGGGTTTGGAGCGGGGAGCGGCCTGCTCCCCAGCTGAGCTGTGTGGGGGTGGTGGTGGTGGTGGAGGGGTGAGGAGTGGGGGAGGAAGACGCGGTGGTCCGCCGGGGGAGGGCGCGGGAGGCAGGATCCAGGGCTTCTCCGCTAGAAGAGAGGGTGGGGCAGAGCTGCAAACCTGGATGCCAGATAAAGTGGTGTGGCACCTTGCACCAGGCCGGGGTGGGTGGGTATTATTTTAATTCATGAAAGGGAAGCTTTGGGTTTAGGCATTGGGAAGGATAGCAGGCTTGATTTTTGTGCCGCCCCCCCCCCCCCCCCCCCCCCCCCCCC
>NW_005276310.1:0-406 GCF_000412655.1 Myotis brandtii | reverse complement strand
TGATTCCTGGTTTAGGGGAGTGATAACATTTTTCATAAATTTGCAAGAAATAGATACTACAGGTGTGGATTACTTATTTGTGGAGGCTTCTCTTTTGGTCTTGAGAGTCATTACAAGTATGACTCACCTGGACACTTTAAAAAACATAAAAGAATTGGCCATAAACCAGAGTCAATTCTCAACCTCAATGCAATTGTTTGGGACTAGATAATTCTTTGCTGGGGTGACAGTCCTGTGCATTGTAGGCTGTTTAGCAGTATCTTGGCCTCTACCCACCTATAAGCTAGTAGCACCCTCTCACTTGTGACAACCAAAAATATCCCCCCAAACTTTGCCAGATGTCCCCTGGGGCAGCGGTGGTGATGGTGCAAAATCACCCTCGTTAAGAATCACAGCCTTAAAGTCA
>NW_005276309.1:0-406 GCF_000412655.1 Myotis brandtii | reverse complement strand
AGAAAAGAAAGCCTCTTCAATAAATGGTGCTGGGAAAGTTGGAAAGCCACGTGCAAAAGAATAAAACTAGATTATAGTTTGTCTCCATGGACAAAAATTAATTCAAAATGGACCAAAGGAAAGACCTAAATATAAGATCTGAAAAGAAGTTACAATCACTTCTTGTGATTCTTAAATATGTGCCTTTGGAACAGACCTCTCTTTTGTGTCCAGACAAAGTGCTCAGTGACTGACTGTGCATGTTTCCCTATATGTTCCATGGCAACTCATGCCATAACTCACTAACATTTCAAAAATTTGACTCATTTTCTTTTCTACCAAATTTCAGTTTTTCTCTATGCAAGATATCTTGGGGCTACCAGAATCTACCCTGGGGGCTACCCTTGGTTAGAGTAGCTCATGAGTT
>NW_005276308.1:0-406 GCF_000412655.1 Myotis brandtii | reverse complement strand
CAATAAACAACTGCTGTGGACTGAATGTCTGTGGTAGAATTGTGAACAAGTGGTTACTAGCTGGAATAAAGATGGACTTAAAGTACCACTGGAAAATAATGGCCTGGAGGTCACTGTGCGGAGGGACCAGAGCATCTGCGATGGGCCAGGGCAGCAGCACCTCCTGTGGGGCTGGCTGCTCCCGGCAAGACCTCCATGCGGTCGGGGCTGCGCGTGCCCGGGGACTGGGCGTCAGGAGGAGGCCGGGGTGGCTTTGTGGGTGACTTGTTGTCTGACTCTTGGAATTTTATTGCGTTCCTTTGGTTTGAAGTTCTCACAGCATTATATTAAACTGCACAATATCACAAAAAAGGATTTGAAAACAAAGGAAGGTTGCTACAAAGCCACAAGGTTCCTCTTGCACTAA
>NW_005276307.1:0-406 GCF_000412655.1 Myotis brandtii | reverse complement strand
GAGTTATATGTTTAAGTTTTGTGGACTTTCTATACTGTTTTCCATAGGGGCTGCCCCATTTTAATTCTCACCAACAATGTACAAGGGTTCCCGTTCTCTACATCGTTGCCAACAGTTATTTTTGGTCTTTGTTATAATGGCCATTCTAACAGGTGTGAGGTGATATCTCATGTGGTTTTGATTTGCATCTCCCTGATGATTAGTGTAATTGAGCATCTTTTCATGTCTATTGGCCATCTGTATGGCTTCTTTGGAAAAATATCTATTCAAGTCCTCTGCCCATTTGCTAAATTTTTTTTCTCTTAATTGTTGAAAGTATTACAGATGTTCCACTTTTCCTCCCATTGGCCCCCTCCCCTATCTCTTCTCCCCCTAGGCCAGTGGTTCTCAACCTTCCTAATGCCAC
>NW_005276306.1:0-406 GCF_000412655.1 Myotis brandtii | reverse complement strand
GATGTTTCTATCTCTCTCTCCCTCTCCATTCCTCTATTAAAAGATTTTATTTTAAAAAAAAATACATATTTTTAAAAAGAACTATGAATGATAGAGAAACACAGACACTTTCATTTTGTAATGTAGGGGTATTCCAGGTCTAAGAGTTCCATACTTAGAGCTTTTAATGTTTTAGCCTCTTAAAGGGTCTTTGGGATTAGCAAATATTTGTGGAATATTTACTGAGTGTTTCCCACTTAGCTGGGTCCCAGGGAATAGACACCGAAATCATTAAGAGAGATGGGCAGACTTTAAGGAGCTTTCAGCTTTGTGAACATTTCAAAACCAGATAATTTCAATATCTAATGTTGGGTGCTTAGGCAGAGAATCATATGGGGCACAATCCTAGCAGAAAAAGGGAGTACAC
>NW_005276305.1:0-406 GCF_000412655.1 Myotis brandtii | reverse complement strand
AAAAGTACTTGTATTACATTATTTTCTAGCATTACATATAAACTAGAGTAGCATATATTTTTAGAAAATGGTTTCTACTATTATCTTTTACAAAATGTCAATAGTTTGATTCTTTCCCACCTTCCCTCCCTCCCTAAAAAGCATGATAAGCCAAACTCCCTCCCCAGGCTACCAGGCACTGCATGATATCAATCCTGCCTACCTATCTATGCTCTCTCTTCTCTAACACACTCACTGCCAGGCATGCTGTTCCCAGCACACAGGATCTTAGAACAGGCAGTGCTTTTCCCAACAGAGGAAAGTTGTGGATGCTCTCCAGAAGGGTAAGCACCAACTCCTGACCTCCTCCCTCACAGCTCTTCTCTTGATGGACTGCTTCCTCTCTTTCAGATCTGTCACCTGTCTG
>NW_005276304.1:0-406 GCF_000412655.1 Myotis brandtii | reverse complement strand
GAGGGAGACGCAGTTCAGACAGGACCCCTGAGGGCACCCAGCCAGCGGGGCCGGTGGCAGGTGGGTCCTGCGGGCACCGGTGGTGGGAGCTGAGCAGGGTCCCTGGAGGGCACAGGTACCCTCCCCATTCCCTGGCCCGAGAGCCAGGCGCCCTCCTCCCTGTCCAGGCGACGTGGCCCCGGGGGCAGAGGTGGTGCCGGGGGGACACGCACCACAGGAAGAGGGACAGCCACCTGGCCACAGAGCCTTACCCGCTGCCGGGCTCTCTGGGGCCTCTGATTTCTTTATTGTTATTATTATCATTATTATTACTTGTTTAAAGGTGAAATAAATTTCTTTTTATATATGTATATTTTTATTGATTTCAGGAAAGAAGGGAGGAGAGAGATAGAAACATCAATGATGA
>NW_005276303.1:0-406 GCF_000412655.1 Myotis brandtii | reverse complement strand
GCCCGTGGAAGTGACTGTTTGAGGCCCTGCAAGCATCTGGACCTGTGCAGATGATTGAAGTTTGGGCCCAGAGTTGGAGGGGCTGTGTCTACCTACTGTCTGACCGTAACCGGAATCTGATTGTGGGGGAGCCATGAGTGCTCTTGTGGTGGAGGAGTCCCCTGAAAAGCTCATTCACTTCTGAAGCTGCCTGAAGGTCTTGGGAGGTTTTTGACTTGTCTCAATACAGGTGTTACACTGCAGCTTCAAAAGGCTCCATCCTGATTCCACACCAAGGACTCTCAGCAACTGCCTGAGAGCTGGGAATGGAGCAGCAGAGATTGGAACCCAGGTCTGTTGGCCCCAGAACCTGTGCTCTCAAACACTCTGCTGCAGTGTTCTACTCGTCAGTAAGGGTTCTGTGAGA
>NW_005276302.1:0-406 GCF_000412655.1 Myotis brandtii | reverse complement strand
ATTTTATTAAATGCATGTCCTTCTGTCCACAAACGTGGGCATCTCTATTTAATTAGGTCTTTGATCTTTTATATACAAGGGAATATTACTCGGCCATAAAAAAGAATAGCCTTACCATTTGCAACGATGTGGATGGACCGAGAGGGTATTGTGCTAAGTGAAATAAGCCAGGACAGAGGAAGACACATACCATATGGTTTCACTTCTGTGTGGAAATCTATGAAACAGAGAACAGAAACAGATCAGAGACACTGAGAATAAACCTGCTGGTTGCCAGATGGGATGGGGGTTGAGGAACTGGGTGAAAAAGACGAAGGGATTAAGAAGTACAAATTGAGAGTTATAAAAGAGTCACAGGGATGCTAAAGGACAGCATAGGGCAGTGATGGCGAACCTATGACACGCG
>NW_005276301.1:0-406 GCF_000412655.1 Myotis brandtii | reverse complement strand
TATGCTAATTCTTTCACTAACTAGCTGTATAATGGCAAACTCTTTCACAGCCAATACACAGGATTTCATGTTTGTGGTTTGTTTCAGCTAAAGTTCAAACCATTAACTTACTGAGGATTACTTCTGTTCAAAACAGTCTTGCTCTTTCCTCAGAAGTACCTATAATGATTAAGTATAGTCTCCACTCCAAATCCATTGAATTCTCTCATTAACTTTGTCCTTTGCTTCTAAGACTGGAAGAACATCTTAACTTCATCTTCCACACAGTGATTTAATTGTCAACAGTGGCTGTTTGTCATCTTTTTGAACTCATATGAAGTATTTAATTCTGCTATTGTGATTTTGATTTTCTTACAATCCCTCTTTAGCCCATTAGTCTGTTTTCATTTTATTTTCATTTCAATTT
>NW_005276300.1:0-406 GCF_000412655.1 Myotis brandtii | reverse complement strand
AAAAGAATAAAAATTCAGAACCAATGAATTGTTTAAGGAACTGTCACAGGCAAAAAGCCTACAAAGACATGATAACTAAATATAATGTAGTATGGTGAATGGAATCATGGGACAGTAAAAGGAAATTAGTAAAATGAAAGCAATCTGAATAAAGTATAACGTTGCTTAAAATACCAATATCAGTTCATAAATTTTAAGCAATGTAAATTACTAACTGAAGACAATAATAGAAGAAATTGGGTGTGGGTTATATGACACCTCACTATACTATATTCAGTTTCTCTGTAAATTAAAAACGGTTTTAAAATAAAATATTAGTGTTAAAAATTTTACTACTATATTTTAGATTTGTTTGAATAAGATCAACATTTCAATTGCATTAGCAAAGTGACTCATTTGCTAATAA
>NW_005276299.1:0-406 GCF_000412655.1 Myotis brandtii | reverse complement strand
GAAGAAGTGTGCAACTGAAAAATTTAAAAAATGAATAGTTGTCTAGAGGTAGTGGCATTATAGCTTTGTATGTTTTAAAACGACTTTTAGTGTTAATACTTTTTTTGAACCCAAACTGGAGTTGGGTGCAATCTGAAAACTCCCCCCGCCCCCACCCTCATGTCCATACATGGTTTCCCTTCTATTTAATAGCTTAAGCCTTAAAGGGTCAGGAAAGTGGTTCATTCAGAGGTCTCAGATCCTGCCAAGAACAAGCCGAACGGCAATGCCATGCCCTTCCATTCAGCCCACACGGAACCCAGCCTCTGGCCGTGCGCGGGCACCTGCCATGCGCGGGCACCCTGCTGGGCGCCGTTCCGCCCGTATCCCGTCCTAAACGACAGCTGACCCTGGCCCCGCGCCTTCT
>NW_005276298.1:0-406 GCF_000412655.1 Myotis brandtii | reverse complement strand
CCCCTGTCCTCAGTCTGCCAGCAGCCCTGTTACCACCACTGCTGCTCCCACGTGCTGACTGCGCCAGACCCGCCCGCACCTGCTGACAGCGTAGAGTGATTGGGGCCGGCACCAGCAGCAGGTCCAAGCGGGGCCGGCACTGTCAGTGGGTGCGAGCAGTGGCTGCCGCCCCAATTTCCCCTCAGGAGCAGGGGGAGGTGGAAAAGCCATCAGGGCAATCAGGACCTACAGCCACTGCTCACACCCACTGATGGCACCCAACAATCAAGACCGGTGCCGGGAGCCAGCAGCGGGTGCGAGCGGAGGCTCTGGCGCTGGCTGCGGGTGCAAGCAGGGCTGGCACCAGCAGTGGTGCGATCGGAGGCTGCTGGCCTCAATCACCCCTCAGGAGCAAGGGGAGGTGGAG
>NW_005276297.1:0-406 GCF_000412655.1 Myotis brandtii | reverse complement strand
TTCACCTAGAAATTCTGAGTTTATTTGAGGGTCCTAGTAGCTCAGGTGGCAGTGAATTAGTGAGGAGGAGAGAAGGACATTCTTTTTCTTCTTTAATGTGCAAAGAAAGCCTACCTGTGATGTATGAGATTCTCCAGCCAAGAGCAGAACTGACATTTCGCTGGCCTTGGGGTTGTGGCTGAACCAATTATTTCACTCCTCATTTTGTATGCCCTTTGAAACTAGAGTTGAGAGTAAAAAAGGAAGGAAAGTGTGATCCATTAGAAGCATAAAGCCAATTCCTCGTCCTCCTCTACAAGAAGGGAAGAAATAGGCCTGAGTTACTCTTCTAGTAGGAAAGTTCTTGCAGTGCCAGAGAATTTAGGTAGTGCTAAGAGGAAGGGAAAAACGTTGATTCCAATTTTTT
>NW_005276296.1:0-406 GCF_000412655.1 Myotis brandtii | reverse complement strand
TTCCCAGAGCATTACATGATTGTCAAAAAGAAGTGTAAGGGAAAGTAGAATAGAGGGAAATAAAACGCACTGAGAATTTCCATGTGCCAGGTACTGTGACTATTCTATTTCTATAGCATTTATATTAAGTAGATGATGTTATATCCTCTTTTTATAGATGAGAAAACTGAAGTTCATAGACAATAGACAACTTATCACTAGAATGAAAGAGAATCCAAACCACTAGAAACAGAGATGTCTGTTATGTTCCCTGATCTATATCTCCAGCTCCTAAAACAGGGCCTGACTTAATAAATACCCATTGAATGTAAAATTAACTAGTCAGACAACTACTATTGATAGTGGGGAAGGGCACATAAGAATAGAGCAACAGTTGTTTAATAATTATTCACCTTACTAACTATAG
>NW_005276295.1:0-406 GCF_000412655.1 Myotis brandtii | reverse complement strand
GGGTAGAGTAACTTGCCCAAAGATCCCAGAGTTTGGTAACCAGTGCTTTCTCCTACCCCGCCACCCTGAGCACAAGGGAGGCAGGGTCCCCACCTCCCTCTCATTCAACCTTCCTACCACCCTCTGAGGGTGTTACTCGTATTCCGCTTCTGTGAATGAAGAGGCTGGTCAGACAACTGGGGACTGTCATAGCATCTAGAGTGGTAAAGGATGAGGGGATCAGAAGAAAGAGGGTTCAATGTTGATGGAAGAGGCACCTCTGGCCCTTCTCCAAGCGCCAGTGGGAGCAGCGAGGGTCCCAGTTTCACAGGGTTGAGCTCAGCTGGGTTTTCAGGAGGCAAACTGGGGCAGGCAGAGGCATGTATGTGGGACCAAAGGGAGCAGCGATAGGGCAGGTGTCAGAGGT
>NW_005276294.1:0-406 GCF_000412655.1 Myotis brandtii | reverse complement strand
GCTGAGAACAGAGACTCAAGAAACATGTATTAAATGAGTGAATAAATAAATGAATTAAAGAACAAAGCATACTCTGCACTCTCTTTGCAATTAACAATGAGTGTTTTCATATTAAATGCTCTGGAAGTCCTGCCCTAAATACCTCCACTTAACGTTGCCATTCCCAAGCTTATTTGACCTCCTTATCCCTTTTCTTTCTTTACCTACTTACCTAGAAACTTTCTGGGAAGCATGCTTTGGGGAATGCCTAAAATAAGGGATGGGCTACTAATGCACTGTGAAGTTTCATATTTAAAAAATAGGGGCCACTTGGTAATTTTCAAGTTTAATGAAAATAGTGATAGCCCAGGTTTTTGTTATATTCTCTATGTCAGTGATTCTCAACCTTGGCTGCACATTAGAATCA
>NW_005276293.1:0-406 GCF_000412655.1 Myotis brandtii | reverse complement strand
AAAAAAAAAGAAAGAAAGAAAACTTGAGAATAAAACACAGATAAGTCATGGAGCAGGAGAAAATAAAAGTATTTACATCATCAGAAAGATAAGAGATTATTACATCCATGAAACAAAACAAAGTTGTATAAAATAAAAATAATAAAATTTAAAAAGAGCTTTTATAGATGAAAAACATGATAGTAGAAATCGAAGAATAATTCAATAGAAAGATTAGAAGAGAACTCTTCCAGAATGAGAAATTTGTTTTTCATTAAGACAATCGGAGTAAAAAGATAATCTGACTAGGGGCTCAATCCCTGGCTTGAATGTATAATTAATACAAGTTGCAGGAAGCCTGAACAGAAAAAGAGAAATGAGGAGGCAATTATCAAAGACACACACACACACACACACACACACACAC
>NW_005276292.1:0-406 GCF_000412655.1 Myotis brandtii | reverse complement strand
GCTTGGGCATGTTTAAAAAGTTGATGGGAAGGATGCAGTTATGAGAAGGAGATGGAATGTGTAGTTGAGAGAACTGATGATTGATAATCATGCAGAGATGAACCCAGAGGACAGAAACATGGAAGAATAGGCAGGAGCCTGTTCTGGAACAAGAGTAAAGGAGAGGATGGGATGGATTCAGGAAAAATTGGTGGTGGGAACCTAAAAGTTTTTGTCTGAAGCCTTTTCATTTTATCTTTAAAGAAGGAGGCAAAGTCATCTGTTTACTTTGAGGAGGAAGGTTGTAGTGTTCCTGCAATGATGATGGGCATTTTTAAGGAGAGTAGAGAAGGTATGAAATTTTCTCTGCAGAGATTTAGAGAGACTGAGTCAGTCGATTAGAGACCCTAGCATTTCCAGGTACTTC
>NW_005276291.1:0-406 GCF_000412655.1 Myotis brandtii | reverse complement strand
ACACAGTTTAATAGCAGGGTAACTAGTGGCTTCACTTTTCTTTTTCTGACTTTAGTAGGGCAGCCTCTAGTGTTTCCCTATTAAGTAAGATACCTGCATTTGGATAGATATATAGGTAGGTAGATAGGTAGATAAAATCATGTTAAGAACATCTCCATCAATTCTTATTTTATTGAGTGTTTTAAAAATAAATAGATATTGAATTTGTCAAGTGCCTTTCCTGTGTCTATGGGCATAACATTATTTTTCTCCTTTACTTGGTTATAATAACAAATCATATGAATGGTTTCCCAATGTTGAAACACATGTATTCTTTGAATTAACCCTACTTAGTCATAATAATGATGCTTTAGTGTTGTTGGCTTTTGTTTCCTAAAGCATATATCATTTATATAAAAATTCTGCA
>NW_005276290.1:0-406 GCF_000412655.1 Myotis brandtii | reverse complement strand
TCTAAATTCAGAAGCTGAGGTACCCATTTTGTAGCCTGCTGTATGAACAGAAGTCAAAGAAAGAGGCTGTGGAGAGGGGGAAATGATTGAAGCAGGGGCCCATGGGAAATATGGATAGGAGAGAAGTGAAGACAGCTTGAGTATGTTCAGGTCCCTCAGCTTCCATAACACTTACCTGTTTCCTTACAATAAATTCTAGCCTGAACCAGTGTCTGCACTTGTAGTCAAAAGACTCTTAGCCAATACACTAGTGTAAATTCTGTCAATAAAACTACTAAGGCCAGAAACATAGAACTGGCTCTCTCTTTTACTTCTTCCCTTTCTATTATTTACATCTTTTATTTATTTATTATTTTAAAATAGATTTTTAGAGAGAGAAATATTGACTTGTTGTTCCACTTATTTA
>NW_005276289.1:0-406 GCF_000412655.1 Myotis brandtii | reverse complement strand
AGGAGGCAGCTGATCAATGATTCTCTCTCAGCAATGATGTTTTTTTTCTCTCCCTCTCCTTCCCAAAATCAATAGAAACACATAAAATATATTTTTTAAGGTAAAACATGTAAGCTATAGGCATAAGATTCCTTTGCGATAATATAAAAATCATACTACACTAGTCTGATAAAAGCGCTGATATCATAAGCTGCTCTGGACTGAAAGTCATGACCTCTGAGTTCTAGTCCAATTATGTAAATAGCTCTGTGGTTTGTACAAGATACTGAGCCGCTCTGAGCTCCCCCTTCCTAATCTGTTAAATGAAGTGAATTAGTGCTAGATGATTACTAAGATCCTCTTCAACTCTAAAACGTAACTATTCTTTAAGGAGGACCAATAAGCATATAAAAAAGGAAAAGCAATA
>NW_005276288.1:0-406 GCF_000412655.1 Myotis brandtii | reverse complement strand
ATTGAGCAACTATGAAAATCTAGAGGAGAGGTATGCTATAAAGGGATGCTTTGACCTATTTTATTTTAAAAATAAATTTATCACAAAAGAACACATTGACTCAGTCTTTTAAGGCCTGAAGTTAAATAAAACTGAGAGGGACAGCTGACATGACAATGGTTAAATCAAACTTTTAAATAAATCTAACAATCTGTGATACTGAAGTTAAATCAACAAAGTACATGTTACAAAAATAAATGTAAATATTTGAGTTAAAAATAAACTTTGATTATGGCAGGGTGGGGTGATGGAGCCTAGGATTGCTCTGCTGAAAAACCTCTGTGGGTATTATGACATTGAAAGTCTAATACAAGACATGAAATGACTTATTAATTTGCTAACCCAAACAGAAGCAGCATTAATAAAA
>NW_005276287.1:0-406 GCF_000412655.1 Myotis brandtii | reverse complement strand
TTCAATTCTGGTCAAGGGCACATGCCTGGGTCGCAGGTTCAATCCCTGGCCCTGGTGGGGGCATGTGCGGGAGGCAACCAGTTAATGTGTCTCTCTCACATCGATCTTTCTCTCGCTCTGACTTTCCCCCCTCCATTCCACTCTCTCAAAAAAAAAAAAATCAAGGGAAAAACTATCCTCAGGTGACGATTAACAATAAAAAAAAAGATTAAGTGGGTTGTGTGAAGTGTGTAGAGCAGTGCCTGGCACATAGTAGGGGTTTAAATGTCAGCTAGATCATCACCGTTGTCACCATCAGCTGCGTGGCCTTGGGAAGCGTGCTTCATCTCTCTGATTTGATGATTTCTCTTGCCTTGTTTTTGTTTCTCCCTAAAGAGGACAGTACTGTCCCACTCACTGGGCTGTC
>NW_005276286.1:0-406 GCF_000412655.1 Myotis brandtii | reverse complement strand
TGCCCTGACCAGGAATCAAACTCGCAACCTTTTGGTGTCAAACCTGCAACCTTTTGGTATACCGGAGGATGTTCAGGGCCCCTAATCTACTTTTACGTGTCTAACTGTCGTTAAACACAATTGTGTAGCTTCCTTTTCTGGTGACGCAAGGGCCATGCTGTCATTGGTCTTGTAATTGTTCTCATTTTCATTATCCTCTTACAAAACAGATCACAATAGTCACAGTTTAAAAATTCTATCAGCACTATCTGAAACAAAGCTCAACAGTTAATCCATAGGTAGAATCAAAGGCAAACTGTTAAAACTCAGAGTTACAATGCAGTTAGGTTGAATATTTAAGTCGCATCACTGGGAGTGAATCACAGTGATGGGTGATCTATTATTGTGAACTGCAAAGTGTGGAAAA
>NW_005276285.1:0-406 GCF_000412655.1 Myotis brandtii | reverse complement strand
TAAGGTCCGGCCGTGCTGCGGACAGGTGTTGGGAGTATGGTAACTGCAGGCGTGAAGAGGGCCTTTGGAGTCCGCCTCCCAACAAGGGCAAGAAAACTGTAGAAGTTTTTTGTCTATAAAGAGCAGGGCATTTGCCTCTAAACTGAACAAGCAACAGCGCTGATTTCACACTAAGCTCCGTGCACTCCTCGAAGTGGGGTCTGCAGGGACGGGAGATGCTGGGCTGGCACGTCTATGGCTGTTACGCAAGCACAAATTCCATCTCCCTGGCGGAGTCCTGGTTTCCCCTGACTGCAGCGACACTGGCGTTCCCCTCTGGAAGTCCTCCCCCGCGCCCGGATGTGGTGTGACCAGCACACCTCTCCGGAGAGCGGAGGGAGTCTTCCTCCTGGTGCCCAGCATGCCT
>NW_005276284.1:0-406 GCF_000412655.1 Myotis brandtii | reverse complement strand
GGTGTGCTAGACAGGACACCCAGTAACTTTTTATGCTCACTTCAGTCTTTCATACATTTTCCTGACACTTCATAATTATCTTGGACAACAAGAATAATTGCCTTGTCCTGATGCTGTCATGCCTGCTTTGCTAGGTATCCCAGTTCTTTGATGTCTAAGATCCCACGGGTGTTATTTGCCCATTTGCCTGCCCCAAGGTGGAAGCAGGAACTCAAGCTATTTAGACCCAGGAGGCCTGAGCAGAAGGAAGTGGATGTTGATTGAATCAGAGAATGCTTCCTTTTTATTGTATTTTTGTTTTTCCTTGTTTTCTTTCTTGGTCATTGCCACAGCCAATTTGGCTATTTAGTCCCACCTGACAAAGACTTTTCCAAAATAGAAAAAATAGGATGAAGTAATCCTATTC
>NW_005276283.1:0-406 GCF_000412655.1 Myotis brandtii | reverse complement strand
TATGTATGTATGAAATTGAAAACGCGCCGCCCTACCAGACCTAAGCACAGACTTAATTAGTTCAAGGAGAAAGTGCAAAAAAAGGATTCAACAGAGAGAATTCTAGAATTCTATGATGAAAGAACCCATAGAGATCACAGCTCCTTTTAATGTTCAACACTTCTTTTCATCACTCCACTGATTACAGAACTTTCAGTGTGTGCTGATAATGTTCAGAGGAAAAGTAGGTTACAGAACAGCATGTATAATGTGATGCAGTTTATATTTTAAAAATGTGTAAATGTATAAGATGCCTCAGACGGGTTTCATCAAAAAGATGAGTAATCATCTATGAGAGGTGGGATTTGGGGTTAATTTTCCTTTCATCTCTATGACTTTTTCTGTATTGTTTTAAATTTTTATAAAG
>NW_005276282.1:0-406 GCF_000412655.1 Myotis brandtii | reverse complement strand
AATACATGTTAAAATTGGGGGAAGAACTTGAGAATTAAAAGAACAACAACCCAGGAGCCAGACATTATATAGTCCCAGCTGAAATTTAACAGCAGAAAACCCTGAGGTGAAAGCATCTAATTGGGAAAATATTAGTGTCTTCATACTAAGTCTTCCTTTGCTGGAGGGTGCTGCGATGCACGCGCCCAGCTGTTGAACTCTTGCTTTCTTGCTATTCCAGAGAGACATGATGTTGAAGACTTCTGAACCTAAACACACTACAGTGAGTTTTGTTCGCGTTATTAATTGTATACTGGAAAAGAACCAAACACAACATAGCTGGAGAGCGTTTCTTAGGCAACAATTTGAGGGCAACTTTCAATATGTGTTGACCAATAAATCCTTGTCTAGAAATAGGAGAGACTGG
>NW_005276281.1:0-406 GCF_000412655.1 Myotis brandtii | reverse complement strand
GGGGGGGCGGGTGCTCGGCCACATGCTGTCCCTCCAGACGGACGCTAGAAACGGTCGGGAGGAAGCAGTGGGCCGGCTTCTCACCCGCAGCCGAGGGCTCCCCGGGAATTGACCAAACCTTCGCCTTTCGTCTAAAACCCAGCTTCTGGGGAGTTTCATAAACGCCTGTTCATACACACGATGTTCCTATAGCACAGGGCTTGGCACCTGTGGACCCCTCTAGACCTAAGGAAAACCTGTGTCTCTGCTCGCCCTTGTGTGTGCGATTCTTCGCTGCTCTGACGTTGCTTTTCTCTGTTTTTAAGCCCTAATGCTGTCCGTGTTTGACGTGTGCGACTTGATGCGTCTGCACATACGTGTCCATCGTGAAACCTTCCCCACAATCTGTCACGAACATATTCACGCC
>NW_005276280.1:0-406 GCF_000412655.1 Myotis brandtii | reverse complement strand
GTTTCTATCTCTCTCTCCCTCTTCCTTCCTATCTGAATCAATAAAAATATCTAAAAAAAGTAAAATAAATAAAACTGTCTAGCTATTAGAATCAAGTGTTTGGTACCAATTCATAATTTTAACAAGAGCATCATTCTAAATGCAGCTCTATTTAGAGCTCTCCTATTTAAAAACACTCTCTAGACCCCAGATGTGACTAGATTCAGCTCAAGTCTTGTTTTCACTTAGACATTTCCACTCTAAAGTGATTGCTTGTAGTACTTCTCCCTCAAGCACCATTATGCATTCCTTATATTAGTACATTGCACATTAATTCACTCATTCAGCATTAGAAGCACATGCATGATCAACTGCAACAAGAACTGCTTGAGCCTCTGGAAGGACAAAAATGATTAAGACATGATCC
>NW_005276279.1:0-406 GCF_000412655.1 Myotis brandtii | reverse complement strand
GAAAGATTCTTTCCAGACACAGGTTGATAAGTACATGGAATAGACAACAAATTTAAGGTGCCACATTTCACATTTAACTTCTAGAAAAAACAAAGTTCTGTTCACACAAGAGCTACAGCATGCTTCCCTCCATCACATGGCATCCCCATTCATTGGGCCTTCCCTAGTGCTACTCAAAGAAATGACTAGCCCACAGCCTATTGGAGACCTTCAATGTTGAAATTCTCCTTTTTTTTTAAAGAACTGTCTTCAATGGTCTTGGGCCCTGTGATATACATACAAGAGTATAGCAGCTTTCTAGGTAGTTCTGCTCCCTTTGTATTCTGTCTATGACCATAGAATGACACCATCCCCATTACCTCAGGAGGCCTATCAGATACAATAACAACTGCAGGGCAAAATCAAG
>NW_005276278.1:0-406 GCF_000412655.1 Myotis brandtii | reverse complement strand
TTTTTTTTGTAAAATAAAACAATAATACACAAAACCAAAGCAAAAAAATGCATAGTTTAGTGAATAATTACAGTAGACCATTGTGTAACCCATGCCAAGAATTAGCATGTTGCCAGTTACCTTAGAAGCCTCACCATGTGTGTCCCATGCAAGTCACAAATCCCATATTCCAGCCCAAAATAGCCCAGTGTTTTGTTTTTTTATAATAATCTTCCCCATTTTTCTTTATGATTTATCACACAAATTTGCATCTTTAAACACTTTAGTTTAGTGGTATTATTTTATTATGTTTTTATTGATTTTACAGAGAGAACAAGGGAGGGGGAGAGAGAGACAGAAAAATTGATGTGAGGGAGAAACATCTATTCTCTGCCTCCTGCATGCTCCCTTCTGGGGATGGAGCCTG
>NW_005276277.1:0-406 GCF_000412655.1 Myotis brandtii | reverse complement strand
AAAAAAGTAGAGTGATGTGGCGTGAAAAGACTCCCCTGGCCATTGCTGGCTTTGGAGACAGTGAGGGGATGAGCCAGGGATCGTGGCAGCTTCTGGAAACTGGAAAAGGCGAATGGGTTTTATTTCAGAGCCTTCGGAAAGGAAGACATCCCTGCCAACACCTTGGTGTTAGCCCAGTGAGAGCACGTGGGACTTCTCCCCTCCAGAATGTAAGCTAATATATAAATACATCTGCATTGTTTTATGCATCTAAGTCTGTGGTAACTCACTCCAGCAGCAACAGGGAACGAAGGGCTGTAATAAAATGCATAGACCTCACATGAAACACAGAGATGCCAGGTCACCAGGTAAAAACATGTTGGCCTGTATTTCAAAATCATCGCAGTGGTCACCGTACAAAGTCACT
>NW_005276276.1:0-406 GCF_000412655.1 Myotis brandtii | reverse complement strand
TTTTTCTACATAGTACTTTAACATTTTGATTTGATTTAAGTAGCTGCTCCTTCTTCATGAGCTCATCCACTCTAAATGAAAATGAAAGAATCAGACTCTTATTAGAGTTAAAATCAGGTTTAGAGCTTTACATGTAAAATGGGAAAGAGGAGCAATGGCAATAAGTCAATTTGAACACAAAGTAGATAATCTCTCTCAAATAATAGCACAGATCTTCACCATTCAGGATTCTTTTTATAGGAATGATTCCCCATTAATATTTTTAAAATTTATATTTTGTGTTATGAGACTCTTTGTACCTGAACTACACAGTCTCTCATTTGGTCAACATATAACAATTGTTTCCATATTTTTTCAAGTAATTGAACCAACATTAAAAAATTGACTTGGTAACCAAATAAATAAG
>NW_005276275.1:0-406 GCF_000412655.1 Myotis brandtii | reverse complement strand
TTCTGTGCTGTGATGTGCTGGCTATTGTTTGAGTTGCGATCTCCATTATTTAGCCCAAAGCACCCCAACAGATGTAATCTCTGTTGTAAAAGCTTGATATACAATTACACTACTTTTGTGGAGCTCAGTTTATTCATTTACAAAATGAGAATATCATCTTCATAGGATTTTTATGAAGAATTAGATGAGTTATCAGGTGCAAAGCACTTAATACTGGCACAGAGTAAATGCTGAATCACTGTCAGTTATTATTAGTGTTTTATTATTATTTTATAATATAACATGTTATATGCAATATGTTCTTAAACATATTGCAACATGTTATATTTCTTCTATGTTCTTAAAATGTTTAATTTTAAAAACTAGCCCTAGTCGGTTGGCTCAGTGGATAGAGTGCCAGCCTGCA
>NW_005276274.1:0-406 GCF_000412655.1 Myotis brandtii | reverse complement strand
CAACCCCTCCATCATGGCAGTATATGCCTTTTTGTCTTAGGCTGCCTACTAATAATCAGATATTAAAAATGTTTGAATTTATAAAGAGTCAGTCGAAGTTCTCAACATTTCCAAATTTATTAAACATCAAATGTATTTTGAAAGAACAGTGCAGGCAATTTTATAAAAACATTAAAAATGATAAAACTGTTAATTCTTTAGAAAATAGTTTTGAAATTGTACTAGAGACAGATAAATTGAAGTATTTGATGTATAAGAATAATTATTCTGTTTGTTATTTTAATGTTCAGAAGGTCAATATAAAGAAATTTTTCTCCCATTTTGTTCTAATGGTCATATTTTTTTTTAAAGAAAAGACTTACTTAAAAAACATTTTATTATTTTTAAAATATATTTTTATTGATTT
>NW_005276273.1:0-406 GCF_000412655.1 Myotis brandtii | reverse complement strand
AAAGCAGCTGTAAAAGATTGTCAAGGTAGGAACAGATTATATAAATCAGTGATTCTCAACAGGGTGACACTGCCCCTAGTGGGCATTTTAATATTCGTGGAGGCATTTTTCTGTTTGTCACAATGATTGGGTAGAGCTACTGCCATTTAGTGTGTAGAAGTCAGGGATATTAGACATGCGGTAATTAGAGGATATACCATACAATAAAAAATTCTGCTTCCCACATGACTTTCAAACATCCATCTAGACATTCTTATAGATGTAAAACTTGATTATAATAATCTCAACCGATATACAAATTCATTTTAAACTACAAATACTTATAGTATGTTTTAGTAAATACTGAATTTTCCAGAAATGCAGTTACCAGGTTCATTTAAGGAAGAATATATATATTGTTTTGTTT
>NW_005276272.1:0-406 GCF_000412655.1 Myotis brandtii | reverse complement strand
TTTAAAAATGGAAAAGAGCAAAAGATGAGCCTTGGGGAAGGTCTATTCATAGGGAATAAGATAAAGAGAAGTGAGCAGACAGAGAAAAGTGACAGAAAAAAGGACCAAAGCAATAACTCCTACTGTATATCATTGTATAGCTCACAGTGAGTCTTCATGTTCCTTATCTCTTATCATACATACACGACACGCACACACCCCTACACATACACCCAACACAAACTCCAGACACCATTGTTGGAAGCTGGCTAAGAACGATTATTACTGCCAGTTTGCAAAGGTAAAAACTCAAAGAGGGTGAGGGACGTGCTTCAGATGTGACAGTTAATAAACACCAGAACCAGTAAGGGAATCTCTGTATCCCACAGACACAGCCCCATCACCATGGAGGACATGGATGGAGCGG
>NW_005276271.1:0-406 GCF_000412655.1 Myotis brandtii | reverse complement strand
GCCGGGCAGAAAGTAAGACTTTTTAGCAGGAGCGTGTATGGGAGCAGAGTCATTGTCATCGACCCTAGACGGCCTCATAACAGCGAGATGCAAGGGCTCAAAATGGTGAGGGTTTCGAGGACTGTTGCTTGCTGGGGGCCGAGTTATTGGGGCCACCCGTGTCTGGAGCAATGCCTTTGTGGCGGAAACGAACTCCCTTGCAGTTTTATAAAACTGAACATTTCGTCCCCAACGCTCTGTCACCTCTTTGCAGGAGTGGGGACCGTTTTCTTGGGGGCTGGACAAAGCCCGGGGTGATATCCTCATTTTTGGGGTGCGGAGGGCCGCTGGGCAGAGCCTCACAGACTACGGAGAGGCCCTGGTCTAGAAGTGGTTCAATAACTAATTTAACCTCGAACCGAATTCT
>NW_005276270.1:0-406 GCF_000412655.1 Myotis brandtii | reverse complement strand
AATTTTGTAAATGGAACAGGAATTCTTTATATTTATTCTATACTTACTACCCAAATGAGTAATATGGATTTTTTGTTATGTTTTAACCCCCTACCCCCCTCCCAAAAAATGTCCAAGGACCATGTCAGTCTCCCTTAATGCGGAATCCTCCTCGGTCACCGATGAGAAATAATCTCTGGCGGAATCCAGCAGCAGCTGTGACCAGTTGATAACTGGGTGGAAAGAGTTCCTCAAATTTTCAACTTTAAAGTAATATTCAAAACACCAGAACTTAGCATTCTTTAAATATTCAAAAGTGAACAAACAATGACCCCCCCACCCCGCCCCATTAGTCCTGGGAATCCCCCTTCACCTGAGAAAACACCATATGAGCCCAGCTGGCGTGGCTCAGTGGTTGAGCTTTGAC
>NW_005276269.1:0-406 GCF_000412655.1 Myotis brandtii | reverse complement strand
AAAAAAATCTGAGCTTTTATTTCCCCCCATTCTTTCTATTCTTCTTCCTTTTACTCTAACTAAATATATAGAAGTTAATCACTTACCTTTCTCTTACTTTCCTTATTCTGGGGAGTGTAAATTCTCTGCTTCTCTGGAAACTCACTTTACTCCTGTTGGGAGCTATCTTCCATGGCCCAGTACTGCTTTGTTGATATATGTGTCTAATTTGGGGGTTCAGTATTAGGTAACTGACTTGCCTACAGACATGAGCATGTTCTTTCACTATTCCTATCAGTAATAAGGTGATATTTTGTCCTTTGCTAAAACTTAGCTTTATTTATCCATTGGTTTGGGCCTGGATCAGGTAAGGGGAGCTATTTATTGGTGCCCCATCACAAATAACGCATTTCAGCAAAAGGTAGTA
>NW_005276268.1:0-406 GCF_000412655.1 Myotis brandtii | reverse complement strand
GCTGAGGGAGCCCGGGCAGAGCTCCTGCCTTCCCTGGTGTCTGGGCCTGGGAGCTCCCAGGCTGGGCTCCGCCTCCCTGTAGCCCCCTCTGACCTCTGTGGGGTTGGACTTCCTAGTGATGAGGGCACGGACCCTGTAACCCAAAGGACCTGGGTTCAGGCTCCAGGAACGTATCCTGCAGAACTAGATGCACGAAAATTCCCACGCAGGAGCAGCTTGCGTCTTGTTGAGGTTGGATCAGACCAGCGGTTGCCAACATTAAGGACCTCACGGACCAGTTGGCGACCGCTGGATCAGACGGTATTGGAGGGACTGTGGGAGGGTGAAGCTGGAACTGGGGAGAGATGGGGAATCCGGTTGGATGGATGAGCAGGAGGGCCAGGGAAGAATTCCGCTGTTTCTCTAG
>NW_005276267.1:0-406 GCF_000412655.1 Myotis brandtii | reverse complement strand
ACCACAGACTGGGCGGCTCCAACACAGTCCTGGAGGCTGGAGGCCGAGGTCCAGGTGTGGGCAGGGCTGGGCCCTCCCAAGGCCTCTCTCCTGGGATTAGATGACCCCTTTTCCCTGTGTCCAAACATGGGTGTCCCTCTATGCCTGTCTGTGTCCTGATCTCTTCGTAGGGGGACGACCATCATGTTGGATTAGGACCCATCCCAATGACCTCATTTAACCTTATCACCTCTCTACAGAGCCCGTCTCCAAATACAGTCATCCTCTGAGGTGCTGGGGTCAGGGCTTCAACACATGAATTAGAGGGGACACAATTCAGCCCATCAGAGCAGCGGTGAGGGTGAGACACACAGCCCCCCACCAGGCTTCAGACACCGGGCACCACGGCAGAGCACAGCCTCTGTGA
>NW_005276266.1:0-406 GCF_000412655.1 Myotis brandtii | reverse complement strand
CATTCATTCATTCATTCATTCATCTGTTTGTTCATTCATTGAACCAACACATTTTTTTCCTGAGCACTTACTCTGAGCAAACATCAGGGATATGGGGATGATGTGCAAAATGCAACACGGAATGGAGATTCCAGTATGGCTGACAGGCCAGCACAGGTAAGGAAAGTAATACAAGACATTATTGCAAGTTGCAGTAAGTGCTATAAAGCAAATAAATTCAAGAAACAAATATCCATATGTATTAGTTTTCCTAGGGCTACCCAAACAAATGACCACAAACTGGGTGACTAAGACCACATAAATGTATTCTGTCATAGTTCTGGAGGTCAGAGTTCCAACATCACGGTGTTGGCTAAGCCTTGCTCCCACCAAAGGCTCTAGGGCAGCCGTGGGCAAACTACGGCCC
>NW_005276265.1:0-406 GCF_000412655.1 Myotis brandtii | reverse complement strand
GGGTCGCGACCCGCAGGTTGAGAACCGCTGCTTTACACAGCTCCTTTGGGATGTTTTGTTTCTCTAGCAGAACTCAGTAGAGAATAAGTGGAGTAGCTGGAAGAGGTGTGCGTCCTTTCTCATATCTTCTCCGATGCTTCCCAGTCCCTATGCCAGGAAGCATCTTGAAAAGCAAATAGCAAGGAGAGTGTAGAACAGAATGCAGTACAGAGAGGAGAGGAGCTGGATAGCCGAATGGGCTGGGAGACCATCGGAAAACTCAATGGGAACGGGAAGCAAGTTTCTAGAAAGAATAGGAAGACCTTACACAGAGAACAGAGCTCTTAAGGTAACTGACAGTAAAGTGGGGAAAGGGCCCTCCTGCCCAGGGACGTGAATAGGTCTCTGAGAGTTTTGATTGTTTTTC
>NW_005276264.1:0-406 GCF_000412655.1 Myotis brandtii | reverse complement strand
AAGGGATGACTACCAGGAACTGTTTTCTAGAGCGGGATGGTTGAATTAAGTCTGGAATGAAGAGTGGGTATTCTTTACATTAATCTCTAATTATTTTCTGTGTTAGTCTTCCCATTATTCTCTAATTATCTTTATGCCTTTCTATTTTACTAGATTATGTCATATGAAAGAAAATGGAATTTACAGCACTTAGGATGGTAAACTCCAAATAAGTACTTTTTAAATTAATAGTCAAATAGTATTTGTGAGCCAAATATGTGACTGGGCTCAGCTTATTTCAGTTGACATTTAATGATATTCTGTGTTTTACCATGTATGTCATAAGACATATCCTATATAATAAAAGCCTAATAGCTAAGTGTCCTGTCATCCGGTTGTTCATTCAACCAATCAAAGCGTAATATGC
>NW_005276263.1:0-406 GCF_000412655.1 Myotis brandtii | reverse complement strand
AAAAAAAAGAGTTCAGTTAACTGTCTGCACTCCAGAGGTGGTTTCTGCATTGGGGTGGGGAGATTCTCATCACAAGAAGTGGCAAAATGAGAAAAAAAAATGTCAAGAAGATCTGGGGTAGCACAAATGAGAGATTTCTGTTACATTTTCTTAACATCAAACGTGATGATTCAAGTAAACGGAGGCTTAGACATCCGCAGTGTTATATAAACCACATTTGAAATATTCTAGGGGTTTGGCTGAACTCCTAAGGCCCGGGTGAGCCTTCAAAACTTATTAAGGAATTTTCTGAGTGGAGGCAGCCCCACCCACCTTAAGTCAGTGATTAGCCTCTCGGAAAGGAGAGGGCAGGGGCAGGAGAGATGGTTCTGGACTTGGAGCTTCGATCTGTTACAAATGGGCTGGC
>NW_005276262.1:0-406 GCF_000412655.1 Myotis brandtii | reverse complement strand
TTTTTTTTTTAATGCAACATCAGTTAGTGAGGTTGCTCCACATGGCTCCACAGAGCTCTAATCCATTCACAGACAGTCTACAACGAAACCTTGATTCATTAAACCCCTTTCCCGTTGATGGACCGCTAGGCTGTTTCTAACTGCTTGCCCTCACAATTCAGCTGTCCTGGGTGCAAACATTGGCCGAGGGGTGCAATGACTGGGGTGCAGGGTCTGAGCATCATGGCTTCCCCAGATGGTACCTGACTGCTTTCTAAGGTGGGGATGCCACTTCTCGGTCCCACAGTTGCACGTCAGATACTGCACCATCCACATTCACACTAGCACTGGGTGGCACACCACACCTTCCTTCTTCAGTAAGGAAACAGGTCCAGGGAGGAAAAGGACCTGAGATCCTAGAGCCAGT
>NW_005276261.1:0-406 GCF_000412655.1 Myotis brandtii | reverse complement strand
ATATATATGTTAACATGCATATAGAAAAGGGCATGGACAGCATCACGAGTTTTAACAAAATGAGCACACATCTCTAACAAGAACAGAGGTCAAGAAGCAGGACATGACCATAATTCAGAAGCATATTTGGTCATTTTATCAGCCTCCTCTCATGCAAATAAAATTAATATTCAAATTTATACCTCCAATATTTTACCTGTTTTTAACTTTATGTAAATAAAAGTATACAGGATATGCTCTTTTGTATCTGGCTTCTTTTGATCAACAGTATGTTTATAACATTTATTCATCTAGTTGTTTGCAAATTTCTTCTTTCTCTTTGCTGTATAGTATTCACTGTATGAACACACCCCAAGTTTTATACATAAAAGTGTTGATAGCTTTCTAAGGTGTCTTTTTTTTTTTT
>NW_005276260.1:0-406 GCF_000412655.1 Myotis brandtii | reverse complement strand
GCTCTATCCACTGAGCCAAACCGGTTAGGGCCCCAAGCCCTTTTTAATGTGACTTTGCAGCTCTTCTGATCAAGAGGTTCCGTCGTTTCTCTTCCTCTTGTGATTTATTTTTGCTAGCAGATTGTGGCAGAAGTGATGTGGTAGCAGTTTAGAGCCTAGACTTTTTAGGGATCTTCTACTTTCCCTCTTGGAATCCTTTCCAACTGCCATGTGAGCAGGTGAACAAGTCCAACCAGCCTGCTGGAGGATGGAGACCAGGGGAAGCAGAAGTGAGCCATCCCAGCTGAGCCCAGCCCCAATTGATGGCCCATAGAGTTATGAACTGAATAAATGGCTGCCTGGTACAAGATGGGTTCTCTGGGATGCAGATGCCGAAATGGAGTCAGGAATACAAAATACCTGTAAA
>NW_005276259.1:0-406 GCF_000412655.1 Myotis brandtii | reverse complement strand
TTAGCATATTCCCTCTTTATTAGATAGGATATCTATATCTAATCTATAGATAGTTCTTCTATAACAGGCCTAAGGGAAATGGGACTTTGGAAAACAAGTGATTTTAATTCCCCAGAAATAAAAATCACACATTCTCCCGTGCTAGTCTCAGAAAATTATTTTTATGGGATATCACAAGCACAACAACAACTGGGAGAGTGGGCCCAAACTCTTCCCTGCTATCACCCCTACTGGGTATCCACCTTTTCAGGTGTCAAGTGGCCCCAGCCTGCTTTTTTCTTCCCAATAGGACAGCCCTTGTATATCCATACCCTTGGATCCCAGGCACCTGAAACCTAAAATGTCATATTCCAGCCATCTTCACTGTCTTAGTCTCCCCAGCCCTGAGGCTTCTCTTACCAGCTTT
>NW_005276258.1:0-406 GCF_000412655.1 Myotis brandtii | reverse complement strand
TTGAGTCCGCAGGCTGACGCTCTATCCACTGAGCCAGCTGATTAGGGCATATTCTGCTTGTTTATCTTGTTTTATCCTTTGCCTCAGCCACAGGGCCGGGATCTTTCTCGGCCCCCACCACTTGCAAGCGCGCCTGGTGCTCAGGGAGGTCCACGGAATGCGGGTGCATGGCCAGGAGACTGCAGGCTCCCAGGTACACTCTGCAGGAGATTTGGGGTTCCATGGATGCCTTGCACCTTGGGGCACCTGATATAGGGGAGTCCTGGCTGGTGTGGAAATCCAGCTGATCAGATCCATGGATATGCTATCGTGGGGACATACAATCCTATCCGGGCCCACATGAGGATCTAGGGGACCCTGTGGTGGGCACAGAGAATATGTAGGGATCTAAAAAAAAAAAAAAAAA
>NW_005276257.1:0-406 GCF_000412655.1 Myotis brandtii | reverse complement strand
TTTTTCTATTACAGTGTCCCATAGGTTCTTAATTAAGGGAGGAAACTTCATCTCCTTGCAATGACAGCGTAAATTTCCACTTTAGATATGAGGTTTTTACAAGCTTAGTTATATGATATATATAACTTAACCTTTTGTTTATAGGAAGTAAGATATGAAATATGCATTGCTCAGCAATTATTAAATGAATATACATTACAGAAAACAAACTACAAATGACTAATATTTTACTGTAATGGTTATTACATTTTATCTTAATCTATGCATATTTTAGATAATGAGTTTTTAGTATTATGTCAATTTGGTTTTGCTTATGAAATTATTTTGGAAATATCTTTATTTTGCGTGTAATTACTTTTTCTTAATCTCTACGATTATGTCTTTTGGGTGTATATATTAACATATG
>NW_005276256.1:0-406 GCF_000412655.1 Myotis brandtii | reverse complement strand
AATGGTTACATTACAAGGACTAGGACCGGAGGAAGGAGGGGAGCAGTTTAACATTTTCCATTTACAAAAACACGAAACAAAATAAATAAACTAAAATACTTTAGTGTGAAAGATCTAAAACAAACAACAACAAAAAAGATCTACAACTAGTTAAAATAATCTGTAGCTCATTGCTAAGGGTGAATAGTAAAATATACAATTTTTCCTTTTCTTAATAATTTCTGAGTTATCAAGTTCCTGTGGAATCCCAGAGAAATGAGTCACATGTATCGGAACAATCCCACGCTTCTCAGCCACACTGACAACATTCCCTTCCTCTGCTCCTAAAATACTACCTTCTATTGGCATGCGTCCCTCTGCAGACTGGTCTCACAGAAGTGGATTTCACATCATCAATTTGTCCTAA
>NW_005276255.1:0-406 GCF_000412655.1 Myotis brandtii | reverse complement strand
CTGTCAGTGACGGCCAGGCTGCCCGCATGGGACTGTCTGGTGGTGTGAAGGCCGAGACCCCCCGCACGCGGCCGGCCTGCTCCTCCTGGGTCTCCCGATGTCCACTGTCCTCAGGACACAGCTCGGACTGCGGGCCATCCTGGTGGAAATGACTCTTCCCACGTCATGAAACCCTGTCACCCCGCTCCCTCCACCCAGCCGTGCTGGGGGCTAGTGAACCCACGCTTTCCGCTTGGGGCCTCCCGGTCTTTTCAGGTCTCGTGAGCAGTGGTGATGGCGGATTTTCAATCCGGTTCAGGTTTATCCATTCGCTCTCTCCTCTCCCCCGACTCCTCTTAGAGAAATCGAGTTCCACTGTTGCTTCCCTTGCAGTGGTTCTCCACCTTCCTAACGCCGCGGCCCTTTA
>NW_005276254.1:0-406 GCF_000412655.1 Myotis brandtii | reverse complement strand
GATGCAGAAGCCAGGCTCCCAAGTGCTAACGGGTTCACAAACAAGACCAAGTTCAGTCCTCCTAAAGGATATTTTGTCATTTGGAACCTGTCTACGGCCTGTCAGATAGGCAATCCAAATCTGAGGCTGTACACATCATTCAAAAGAGCCAGTTGAAAAGCAGAGGGTAGAGGAGAGAGTTGCCGTAGTCTACACAAAGCCATCAGTTTGTCATTGGTGTGTCCTCTGTGATCATCAGCCTTATGTGTCAACTTAGCTATGCGATAGCAGCCAGTCACTCAGCCAAACGCTCAACTACGCATCGGTGCGAGGGTATTTTGTGACGTGATGAACGTCTGCAGTCATTGGCTTTGTGTAACGGAGATTCCCAGATGTTCTGAGTGGCTCTGCTCCAAGTCATTGAAAG
>NW_005276253.1:0-406 GCF_000412655.1 Myotis brandtii | reverse complement strand
AAAAAAAGAGAGAATAAACTTTCCTGAATTTAATAAGATAAACTTTTTGTTTGTTTAACAGCAATTTATTTTCTTACCTGTCTCTGGGCAAACAACACTCACGGCAAAAAACTGACCATCACCACGCCAGGTGATTTGTGGTCTTTGGTCATCCCAGGGCAAAGCAGACTCAATCTAAAGAGATGAGGAAAGACAGATGTCACTGGGGGCCTTAAATGGCCCAGAATCAAACAAGCCTCAGGCTTTTAAATGTCAATCTTTCATATGATATTAAACTACCTAGAAAAAACCAGCTTCATAGAAACCTCAGGAACTCTTCTAATGAAAGGATCCTTAGATGCAGAAATCACCAATAGAAAAGAACTTCAAACAAAACAAAATTCTTCTTTGGACATTAAAAAAAAAA
>NW_005276252.1:0-405 GCF_000412655.1 Myotis brandtii | reverse complement strand
AATCTGGTCTTTTGGGAATAAGGAGCCATTCAAAGGTTTTTGACAGTGGACTAATGTGATAAAAGTTAGTGAAAATCAGCTTAGCAGTATTTCCCAATAGTTTAACAGCATAACCTGTAGCCACTGGAAGACCACATGTTATATAATTGCAAGTCCAATGGTAGGGTATTTGTTAATGATGCTAGCTGGTGTGTGAAATTATCTTCAGGAATTGCCCTAAAAGTAAGGCTCAACATATTGTGATAGTGACATAGTTTGATCAAGGATTTACCTGGATTACAAATTCTAAGATTCTTTCAGAGAAGTAAGACCAAATGCCCTGAGATGTTTATGAGAGGGAATGACTTCTTTTCTCTGTATCTGGATGGGTATAGCTATGTACCATTTTTGTCAGATTTGAAAAAA
>NW_005276251.1:0-405 GCF_000412655.1 Myotis brandtii | reverse complement strand
TGTGTGCTAAGAGCTAACAGATGTTGGTGCCCCGGGTTTCAAAAAAAACTCCTGGTACCCACAGGACCCGGGATGGCTCAGAGGTCCCAGGAATGCGCGGGGCTGGGCCCGGCCAGCGGGAAGCGGAGGCTGGAGGCAGGGCCTGGCCACCCTGAAACCCTTCCCTCCGAGCAGTCTGCCCTGGAGCCGCCCCAGGACATTCCTGGCGAACTCTCCCCTCCCGGCTGCGTCCTGGGGAGTCCGCGCCTCAGCGGCTGGCCTCGCTGAGCTGCACCCCGCACCCTGGGGGTCCAGCCCGGCTTGTTCTCTGGATCCAGGGTCTGCCTGTCAGGAGGGTGGACCTGGGTGGGTGGTGGGACGGCAGAGCTTGGCAGGAAGGGCTTCCGCCCTGGGGCCACAGGCAGC
>NW_005276250.1:0-405 GCF_000412655.1 Myotis brandtii | reverse complement strand
ATTCCTGATTATATTGCATTGCTATCCAAGACTATTGTTCCAATTTTGGAACTTACCAGTCTTTTCTTTGTGACTTAATGTATGGTCACTTTTTGTGAATGTTCCATATGTACTTGACCAAAAGGTATATTTTCATGATCAGATATGAAATTTAATATATAGTGGATTTTCTCTTCCTTACTGACTATGTTCTTTAGTCATAGAAGCTATATCTTCACCTTTTTGCAGGGGTCTAATTGATCTGTCTGTGTTAATGGGATGGACTCTGGCTTCTGTTGATCCAGTTGCTGTTGGGGCCACAACTGGCACTCATTTCTCCCTCCTTCACTATCCATTTCAAATTCCCCTCACTCTCAGTTCTCACCTCAGTAGGTCTTGGTGGCTTATCAGATGGTTTAACCTAAA
>NW_005276249.1:0-405 GCF_000412655.1 Myotis brandtii | reverse complement strand
ACACACACACACACACACATACACAGCTCTGTGTGTGTCTCCCAGGTTTCCCTAAACTCTCTACCCTACAGTCTCCTTTTTAAAAAAAATTGAACCAGAGTGGTTCAAGATTCCTTCCATGGTGGTTACAGAATTCGTGTTTTCCGTGGGGTTTTCTCAAGAAGCGTTTTGAGTCTCCCCAAGAATGTTTGTGTGAGTCAGAAATGGGTGTGACTATTGCTTGTCACCTCAGCCAGCCATCTTGCTCCAAAAGGCTACCCCTGGCCTCTGGGTCACCCTTTGCCACTTTGTAACCTTTCTACAGGTTTTTCAGATTCTTGTTCTGCGGCCTCTGCACAGGTCCTTTCCTCTTTGTCTAGGAAACACTCAAGTCATAAATTTCAACAAGACTTAATTAAAGGTTTA
>NW_005276248.1:0-405 GCF_000412655.1 Myotis brandtii | reverse complement strand
TGAAGAGTAAGCTGAATAACTGAATGTGAGTGGCATCAGGATACATAGTGCCTATATATTTGTATCTATATATTTTCATGTTCTTGGAGCTCATGAATATGCTCAATGTTTGAATATTAAGTCGCTTGCTGACATGCAACCCCTTACAGTCAAGTTCCTATAGAAGTAGCACCAACTGTATTACCTATACTTAAGGAGCAGATTCCTCATATGCATGCTCAATAACAACAAAATATTTCATGGGGAAAAGAGATGTTACAAAGAAAACAAATTTGATGTGCATATTATTGCCACTACCTTGATCAAAAACAAGTTAATAGGTGTCCTCATTTACTAGGTAAACATTATTATTAATTTATGAGCAGTATATTTTTTTATTATTGGCTCCTATTTTGACATTTTTTT